>NC_142531.1:20394114-20591614 GCF_964205215.1 Stylophora pistillata
CGCTCCACTTCCAGCTTGACGACCATATCCCAACTGTGGCAAGCTACCAAATTTCCATTATCTCTCTTGGAGTACAACTCCCACCGATGGCCGTGAGCCGGATGATTTCCAGCTTCGAGCTCAGATTAAGCGATTGTTTGAGGAAAGTGAACTAGTCAGTGGGGACAGTGAGGCTATTAGAAGATTTTCAGATAAATACATTGTCCCCAAAAAGCTTGTAGCAGAGTATGTTGAGTACCTTGTCTAGATAAAAATGCGCAAGGAGAAGAAGAAAGAGCAGACTGAAACTGGAGTGAATGGAACGGCTGAACCAGGAGTACAATGACATTGACTGGGTTGGACTGTACAATTCTGATAAGCTGTCGTCGTTGAGGGTGGACGAACTATCCTTGTACTTTTCCCATCACAAGATCACCCTTAACGGTAAGAAAGCTGAAAAAGTCGCAATGATAAAAGCGCACATTGGTAGCTTGCTGTACAATTTAATGGCGTGTCAACAACCTTGGAAACCCCCACTCAGAAATGTACAGCAACAAGTGACCTCATCACTTTCCGAGGTGGAAACTGACTTGCAAAGTGATGTGGTAGATCGAGTTGTCTGTTCAAGCCCGAGTAGCTGAGGTAATGAATCGTCACCGGACACTAATTTTATACCAGAGCCCCATGCGGAAACATTACCGACGTCAAAATATGGACGAAAGTGGGCCTGGTCGAGAGAGACAATTACGTTAGTTGGGACAAGATAGTTTTTTTGACATTATATTTCGACATCTGTTTAAAATGATGTAGATTGATTTACACTGGTAGCTTTGCTTGTATATATAAGTTTTAGGTTTCTATACACTTTGCGTGTTTGGTAACAAATAATTAAAAGTCAACTAACCGACATGGAGTAGTTTTTTCCTTGCCAAAAAAAGAAAAACTATGACCCTCCCCCGGCTGCGTATCAAACAGGTTTGACCCTCCCCAGTTTGTAAAATATTTACTAAGGACCCTTCCCTCCGAAGCCCCGGCCCACCCCCCCCCCCCCAATAAAAAACGTACCTTCCCCAACAAAGTAACAAAGTTGAAATGGTAACGCTCGAAACGTCAGCTTTTGTAATCGTTACGGTGGCCAATTTACCATTTCATCTTTGTTGACATATCCAAATTTTCAAAGAAATGTTCACAGGGTCTCATTTTTTCGGATTCTTTGACAAAATTCGAAGTCCTCGCAGACATCACGGAGTGCGCACTAAGTCAATGGTATGGCCTAAGAGATACAATCGAGCGAATATACAAGATTGATCTACGTTTAATTTCCTACCAATAATATAGCGCACGTCATCTGAGGGCACCATAATTTCAGTACTATTTCTTTCACGTTCATATCCTCGTGAATGATCCCTGTTTTTCCAGCTGTCATCTTCACTGCTGCCTCTCCACGAGCGACCGCCACGTGCGATTTGTTTGCGACCAAATCCGCTTTCTCCTCGACTGAAGCCTCTAGACCTCCCACCCTCGGAATAACCATTCCTCTTTCCTGCGCTTGAGTACTCCTCTCTTGCATTTCCAAATCGGTTCGCTCTTCCTCGTCCAAAGCCCGGTCGCCTACCATCAGAAAGATTTTCCTGTACATTCTTGTCAAAGGAATTGTACCATCCTCTCCTGTTGGGTGGAATATACACATTCTGAGAAGTGCTCCTGGAATCATCTGCGTCTTCTTCCCAGTCGCTCATTTTCGCAGCAACAGATGTTTGTTGGAGCTGCAGAAGTGGAAAATTTAACCTGAAAGTAGCGTTGAATTAACCTACTACACCAAACGCGGAGCCGCCATGACTGTTTGTGTTACCGCGCGGGTTCATGGGATAGACAAGGCCCAGTCCAAACATCTCCTTCTGTCACGCGTCCAAAAGAGTTCACACTCAGTCTTTTGAAGGTCGCGGCTAAAAGGGATGACTCAAAAGGACCTCATTAAATATTCTAGAAAACATATTTGTAGTGAAAATCCAAAAAAATGTAAATCAAAGAAAACATAAAAATATGTTTTCTATAGAATATTTGATGAGGTCCTTTTGAGTCATCCCTTTTAGCCGCGACCTCTTTTTAAACTCGAACCTGCTGACGAGAACACGGGATGATCTTGTCTCCTTTGACCATTATAAAGAGGGAGAAAGTGACAAGGAATGGAATAGTGCTCTTAATTTTGGATAAGGGCGATCAACCTGAGAAATCGTTTCCTGCATCTTTTCTGTACAGGTCAGAAGCAACCTCTTTCCCAGGGCCTTTTCCCTTAGTTGGGGGAGTTGGGGGTGGGGCGGGAAAAGGCCCTGGAAACGAGGTTAGGTCAGAAGGGGACGTAAAAGAAGCCACGCACTACGGTAGGGAACGTACCACCCGGCTTTGAGGTCTGGCCTTGTCATTTTCAGTTTACGTTTAGAGATCCTCCATAAGTATTTTATGTATAGGGAGAGGTAAGGAAATAAGAAAAAAGAATAAGATCTTTCTCGAGGAGAAAAGACGCTGGTAAAAACTCATATAGTGGCGATCAAAGCCAAAGGAAAAAAAAGAAAACAGCTTAATAGTTTCGTCTTTTCATCTCTATTACTTCACACGGAAGAAAAACAAAACTCGACTTTTTTTTACATTTTTTAAAGGCGGTAGAGACATATTATTTTCGGGTTATAGTGCACAGCTGCACATGGGAAATATAATTTTCGTGCTGATTGCTGGCCAAATAATTTAGTATCGTTTCTCAGCGAGTTGCAGCAGAAGGTCGGTTAGTTCCCAACGCTGCTATTCAGGTTGCCATATTAAGACACGTCACTTACGCAAGATGGGACTTAATTGACCCTTTCATTCAGACTGAATTCTTTAAAGTTTCAGTACTTTTCTCCTCATAATTTGCTTTGAACTAAATGTAATGCGTAATAATTTGACACCATAACCTGTTTAATTCTGACATTTTTGTATAACGGGACTAGACGATTTGCTTTCGACATTACATGCAGTACTTGCTTAAATTTCCCATGCTCCTCAGCAGTAGTATCCTATCCCCCTCACCCCCATCCCCCCTACCGCAATGTCCCAAGCTCCTCAGCAGTAGTATCCTATCCCCTTCACCCCCCACCCCCCTACCGAATTGTCCCATGCTCCTTAGCAGTAGTATCCTGTCCCCCCTCACCCCCACCCCCCTACCGCAATGTCCCATGCTCCTCAGCAGTAGTATCCTATCCCCCTCACCCCATCCCCCCTACCGCAATGTCCCATGCTCCTCAGCAGTAGTATCCTATCTCCCCTCACCCCCATCCCCCTACCGCAATGTCCCATGCTCCTCAGCAGTAGTATCCTATCCCCCTAACCCCCGACCCCCTACCGCAATGTCCCATGCTCCTCAGCAGTAGTATCCTATCCCCCTCACCCGCACCCCTCTACCGCAATGTCCCATGCTCCAAACCAGTAGTATCCTATCCCCCCTCACCCCCCACCCTCCCTACCGCAATGTCCCATGCTCCTCAGCAGTAGTATCCTATCCCCCCTCACCCCCATCCCCCTACCGCAATGTCCCATGCTCCTCAGCAGTAGTATCCTATCCCCCCTCACCCTCATCCGCCTTATCGCAATGTCCCATGCTCCTCAGCAGTAGTATCCTATCCCCTTCACCCCCCACCCTCCCTACCGCAATGTCCATGCTCCTCAGCAGTAGTATCCTATCCCCCCTTACCCCCGTTCCCCCTACCGAAATTTACAATGTCCCATGCTCCTCAGCAGTAGTATCCTATCCCCCCTCACCCCCATGCCCCTTACCGCAATGTCCCATGCTCCTCAGCAGTAGTATCCTATCCCCCCTCACCCCCATCCCACCTACCGCAATGTCCCATGCTCCTCAGCAGTAGTATCCTATCCCCCCTCATCCCCCATCCCCCCTACCGCAATGTCCCATGCTCCTCAGCAGTAGTATCCAATCCCCCTCACCCGCACCCCCCTACCTCAATGTCCCATGCTCCAAAGTAGTAGTATCCTATCCCCCCTCACCCCATCCCCCCTACCGCAATGTCCCATGCTCCTCAGCAGTAGTATCCTATCCCCTCTCACCCCCACCCCCCTACCGCAGTGTCCCATGCTCCTCAGCAGTAGTATCCTATCCCCTCATCCCCATCCTCCCTACCGCAATGTCCCATGCTCCTCAGCAGTAGTTTCCTATCCCCCCTTACCCCCATTCCCCCTACCGCAATGTCCCATGCTCCTCAGCAGTAGTATCCTATTCCCCCTCATCCCCATCCTCCTTACCTCAATTTCCCATGCTCCTCAGTAGTAGTATCCTATTCCCCTCACCCCCATTCCCCCTACCGTAATGTCCCATGCTCCTCAGCAGTAGTATCCTATCCCCCCTCACCCCATCCCCCTACCGCAATGTCCCATGCTCCTCAGCAGTAGTATCCTGTCCCCCTCACCCCCATCTTCCCTACCGCAATGTCCCATGCTCCTCAGCAGTAGTATCCTATCTCCCCTCACCCCACCCCCTCTACCACAATGTCTCATGCTCCTCAGCAGTAGTATCCTATCCCCCTCACCCCCACCCCCCTACCGCAATGTTCCATACTCCTCACCAAGGCCTTTCTCGATTATGCTAGCATTTTTTTCGGCATTTTTGGGAAAACAAGCATTTTTTTTCGATTTTTCTTGAAAAAGAATTGCTAGCATTTTCTGTCATTTATCATGACTGTGATCCAGATTTCAGTACTCAGAAGGATAAATAATCCTAAAGTTTCTCAATTTTGATTGTTTTCTGTCTGTTTCGACTGTTTGTGCGTTGTGTTACTTGTGTTGTGTTCCTTGTGTGTGTAGATTGTCTGCTTCCGTTACATGACGTACTAACACCAACGGAAAAAAAAGGTATGGGTGGTCAGCGGGTAACTCTTTCTCTTGCTCTGGGTTGTGTGTACCCACGCATGGTATTGCTTCAAATATCACTGTTTAGTGGCTGTTGGCTGGGAAAGTTTTAATTCTGACCCCAAGTTTTAAAAACAAACAATTATTAAGTATCAGCTATTGTTGATATGAGCATATAATGTAAGAGTTTGTACGTTTTGTTTGAAATAAAACAAAGCATTTTTTGGAATTCAAGTGGCATTTTTTAAAGAAATCAGGCATTATTTTAGCATTTTTTTGGCTTTATGTGAGAATTTTTAGTAGCGTTAAATGCTAGTTTTACTAGCATAATCGAGAGAAGTCTACCCTCACCCCCCCCCCCTTACCCTAAGCGTCGAGCAGGCACTTCGACGAAAATGAGCTTTCAAAGCAGCACGCGTATGCATGCGTGGCAAGGTAGATACGAGACCGCAGAGAAAACTGGGAAGAGAAACCTCGGGAATAGGCCCAGGCTCCCGCCTTTGTTCCAGTCTCCTTTGCTCATGCTGTGCAAGTATACAAGTACACGAGTCCATGAAAAGTCACGCGAGAAATATGTAAAGGCGCAGGTCTCCTTCGACAAAGACAAACTCAATTAGCGACCCCATTTTCCTGCATTATGTGGTAATCTTACTCTTCCTTCCTGACTAAAATTAAATTCCAACTTTAGTACTTGTACGAAGGATACAACCGCTCAACAGAGGCGACGTCTACACCACGAAATTATACAGGAATTGATTGAGAAAGATCTATACTAGGATTTACCAAATACCGGAAAAGCCAAACGAAGAAAAAATGATAATGAGAATCGAGAATTGTAGCACACAGGAGATGCAACACTGTAAGATAGGAACAGTGAGCCGGGGAGGAAAATATAAAAAGCAAAAAAGAAAAAGGAATTTGAATTTAGTGGCACCATTCCATCAACCTTCACTTTTTAACGCCCTGCCCCAAATAAAGAGATGTTGATTTAACCTATAAGGCCAAGGTCAAGGTGAAAATAGGTCACGTCCGAATTACCCGGTGTTTGTTTATGTATATCATAAGAGGTTGCACACGCGATTTTTGAATACAAGGCCCAAAAATAACCATAGTTTCACGGCGCGTAAGGACATTAAGAGTTGTTTTAGTCCAGCTTAAACATTTTTGCAGTATCTCGGCTTCTGCAGCCTCCTGGGTGGTTTAAATAATGTACTTGGCTAAGTACATGTATATCTAAGTTGGATCAAGTTTGGACGGATTAAGGAAGATTTCTTTCATTCAATTTCGTTTTCTTGCGCAACCAGATCAATTCTTTAGAGAAATTATGCACGTGAAGAGAGCGATTGCTGTTTATTTTTTGTAAGAGAAGTTGCGTGCTCTGGGACGATGAGTTGGCAAACCGTATTGTTTGTACTTACGTCAGTACACGTACCCGTGGTAGATAACCACGTCAACGACAGACATGGAGAAGCTGAACTCGTCAAAAGCCCCTGCTACATCTCAAAAAACACGAAAACATGGGATTATACAGATTTTTGAAACTTGTGCAGGTCTGCTGTAGAGCTCTGTTAAGCGATTGTTAGGTAAACATCTGCGCTAATTATACTATGTAAATATGGACAAACGCAATTAGAGTTGTAATTTGCTCCGCAAGAACCGTTTCGGTCCCAAAAAATTGCGATACATAACACCTCATACGGGGCCAAATCCACACTGAATTCTATTGGTTTCAAGCTTGACGCGTTTTGCTACGCGACTGAAAACTTTAAAAAGACACGATAAGTGCAGATTTGAAAACGTGACCCTTAAGAGGCGGAAAAATTACTCAAAAACCGCATCGATCTTTTGTTAGAAACAGGTAAGTCATCTTGCCTCTTAAAATATTCATTAACTTTTATTTGTGGTCAGGCACGTTTACCAGCCAAATTAAACGATACGTGAGGCAGCATAAGAAAAAAGTACTGATAACACTATTCAGCACAGAAAACCTTACTATCGGCAAATTTTCAGAATGTAAATTTTTATTTTTTTTAAGCTGAGGTCGTTACACTTGCAATGCATTCGGTGGGTTTGATTCTTCTCACTTCGCATGGCTCCGATGAACCGTGTGGAGAGACCGCAATTATTTCCCACTTTCAAGAGTAAATTGCACTCGATAATTGCACTCGGTAATCGAGAACGACCCAATCAATATTGGGTCGTTCTAGATTACCGCATTACTTTCATCGAGATTCCTTTCTTCTAAATAAGGCTTTAAAGTCATTAAGAGAGAAGAGGACACGTACTGTTGCAAAACAATCACGGCTTCTTGCGAAACGATGTCGTGGAGAATTCGTTTAATCTGAATTCGCCATCTAGAAGGCAATTATTTCCGTGATGACAGCTACTGACTTATCATAGTGAACAACTAATACTGTATTTGTGGGAATGTTCTCAGTCATATAAGAGCTTATAAATCAGTTCCAGCACAATTTAGGAAATGTTGATTTGATCGGCTAAAGGTGGAACGAGTTTAAAGCACATCCATTTTAGCTCATTTAAAGCTGCACGAAATTTTGCTTTTACTGGCTTGAAAGAAACTTTAAAATACAAGTTTGATAAGACGGAAAAATAACGAAAGATGTAATAATGAACCAAGAAGACACAAGGATGCATGGCTTTAGACGGGAAAGATCGTAGCGGATTTTAACTGCTGGACGTACATGAGAGAGTCAGGCTTAATTTTTCATCAACCACAAATAAAGTATGGCGTAAGAGACGCGGCTCACAGACAAACATGGTAGGAAGAAAGCTGATTAGGAAATAGCTTTAATTTAATAAAAAGAAACGGGAAATGTGCCGAATCCAGATAGCCTCATATACTCTCGGTTCTCTCTCTTTAAAAATACATGTTTATAAGATACCCCTGAGAAAAAAATCAGATCAATTTAGTTGTCACGTAGGCGGGTTAGGAACAATCAGATGAAGTAGTATTAGGTAACTTTCTACTTGAAAGGTCATCCCCGCGTACCATCGAGAAGTTTTTGTTTTAGAGATAACTTTAGACGCTGTCAAGCAGTTGTGTATTCCTGTTCATAGCTAAAAATACTCATTGTGGTTTTACAACAAAAGGGAAAGAAAGAAAGGAATTGTCTTCACTTAAAGGTCAATGTGTCGTACTCCATCGTTGCACGTACAGGGAACTAAAGAGAAAAAATAATATAAAAAGCATTTCTTAGGAAATAGTCAAAACTAACAATATTTAGCAAAATCCGTAGGTCTGCGTTTCCGCTCATACGGAGCAGATAGGATGATGTAGCAATGTTGCATCGATATATCCTTGTGGGTAACACAAGGTAAAGATGAATACAATCAGTGGGCTGGCAATCTAAGGGGAAGGGTGTGTTGGGTTGAGTCAAATGTCATGTTTTCAGCCAAATAAAAAATGATACTTTGTTTCCCCCTCCCCCTCCCCCCTCAGTACTCCGTTACTTGTGGATTGAGTTTGTTATCAAACGGCGTTGCTTTGAAGGTTTTTTTTTTCAGAGTTTTAAATTCCTATAGGTCAAGTTCTAATTCTGCGTAAAAATCAGAAGGCTGAGAGCCTCTTTGTGGTTATACATCTGCTAACATCCACTTGTCAGTACATAGTCTGCATGACGCTGATGCCACTCACAACACGGGAAAGTTTTAAGTTATTACTAGCTCCTAGATTTAGTTGCTGATCTGTACATGACCCTCAGCTTTTGTAGTACTTCAGTATTAAATCTTGAAGAACTTCCTGAGGAATTTATAGATGAATTTCAAACGAGAAAATCAGGGTAAGGGTGTTGGTTGTTGCCAGGACAGAAGAAGGAAAGTATAAAATTTGTACAAGGCTGATTTTATATCAAATTTTTGAAGCAAAGAAATAAAGCTTTGTCAAATTTCTTAAATGCTAAGCAAAAACTGAGGTTTGTTAGAATCTCACAATATTTGGACCAAATTTGAGTTATGAATATTACACTCGGACAGTTTGCGTAGAAGGCGCTGTTGCCCTTCAGTGCTTTATCGAGCATTAGCCCTTCGTCAGAGCTATGACGAAGAGCTAACGCTCGAAACGTCAGCTTTTTAACTCTTTACGGTGACCAATTTACAATTTCAACTTAGTTGATATTACCAAATTACCTTGTTACCCCCACCGACGCAGCACCACAGTTTCTTTAGAAACTTACCCCCCCTTACTTCAAAACAGGGCGACACTTAACATTCATCTCGTAAACATTATTTTACAAACAACTAATGTCATTTAAGTAGTAATATTGTTCGTGTTTACGTTGCTCTCCAGCAGTGAAAACTTCTGAGAGTGCTATAGCAAGTTGAGGGAAAGACCGACAAGAATGCCATTAGACCTAGAGAAGATACCGTTTTCTAC
Organism: Stylophora pistillata; assembly: GCF_964205215.1. Lineage (NCBI taxonomy): Eukaryota > Metazoa > Cnidaria > Anthozoa > Scleractinia > Pocilloporidae > Stylophora > Stylophora pistillata. Next base: position 20,403,380 of record NC_142531.1, read on the forward strand.
GAGATAAGTGAAGTGTTCGCTTTGCATTTCCGTTTCCAATTAATGTGTTGCATGCTTCATGCAAAAATATGTAAGCGAGGTGAAGGATTAAGTCTATCCAAGAGGGGCGGCTTTTTTGGTCCATTTGTCTCTTCAAACAAGGGTGTCTTCCGTACAGAATGAGATTTGGTTGCAAAAGAGGAAATGTAAGCTTCAATAACTGAATTCCAACTTTTGATTATCGTCTCCATCCAGAGGTCGCCCGTTCTAAAGAGGGTATTGGTAAAATTTGTTTGAAATGATAATCGAAGAAAAACTGCCGAATATGGCGCAATTTGGGCCAAAGCCTAACACTCGAGAATACTATTCTCTCTACAAAGAAACGCCGGCCCGCTCACGCAACCTTTGCACGAAATGTTTTTTTTTGTGTGTAAACCACGCCTTGAAACGAAGCCAACACCTCGAGAGCAACTTCAATACGACATTTGATATATTCACTCGGATTAAACAGAAAAAGATAACCCGCTCAAAAATTGGACTAAGCTTGCTGAAGCTCAGTACGAATAGTCGAGTAATTGACCTTGGAGACGCTAAAAATAGGCCAGGAGTTGAACAACAACAAATAAAGACACTGGAAATGGTCGGTGCATGTGTAAATAAACTCAATTGTTTTTCAAACGGGTCCAATTGATTTTAAAGTTCATCCTATCCGACTCCCTCTCTCTCGCTACTGGAAGAAATACGAGGGTCTTAATGCTTGAATATCCCCAAGACGGTTTAAATGCAGTTATGATAATTGCTTAACACAACATGTACATTGTGGACGGGTTTATCAACGTTTACATAAAATTTTAGCTGGCTCGCCAATCACTTTAAACCCTTTAGGCGCCAAATTCTTTCAAAGTTTCTGCTGGTCACTAAGAATTACCAATTTCTGGGCCATCTTCGCTGAAGTATTGTTCCTCTTCCTGGCGAACTAGCTTCGTGCCGGTGTGAAACGACCCCTCATTAAAAATTTTTGCATGCTAGTTCAAGAACTTGGCAGCTATCGCACAACCAGCTTGACCTAACACTCTCATTTCGGTCACTAAATCTGTTATTTTACTGATTTCTGGCGTCTCGAGAGTTCTATGCATTTAACTAATTTCCGTTCTCAGATGAGCTCCACCTCAGCAATTTTCTGAATGTCAAGAACACTTCATATATATACTGTTAACATCAGAACATGCAGGATATAAGTGTTTCCAGCTGAGAAATGCGTTGCGTCCTTATAAACGTTATCCAGGTACACGGGAAGAAGCCCTCATCCATGATTTGGGTGGTACCTTCCCTAATTTGTACCACAGAATGTGACTTTACCGTCATTTGTCGAGGAAATCATTTCATACCTTTACATTTTCACTCCAATGATGAATGACTCATAGCCAAATATTTTTATCTCAGTATTTTCGATCAAACAACTAAAATCCATCCCTATATGATTATCATCTAGCATCTAAACGTTATGTGAACATGAAAAAGCTCGTCCGACTCGAATTTTATATATGTTTATCCCTAATTTGCACCACAGAATGTGATTTTACCGTCATTTGTCGAGGAAATCATTTCATGCCTTTACCTGGTTCATTTTCACTCCAATGATGAATGACTCATAGCCAAATATTTTTACATCAGTATTTACGATCAAACAACTAAAATCCATCCCTATATGATTATCATCTAAACGTTATGTGAAAACGTAAAAGCTAGCCCGACTTGATCTTTTTTCCAACAGTAGTTTTATTTCAGGTCGTGTTGAGGAATAACTCGTTGACTCCACGTTAAATAACATTTGTTTTTATTTCCGCAGAAATTTTTTTTCTTTTGAAAATAATATCCAAGAGCTCGTAAGGGATCGATTCTTTCTTGTCATAATCTACTTGTTACAACATCCACATGAGAAAGCCTTTTATAATACTCTGCCAAATGTCTTCAGTCAAATAATGTCCGCGTAACTGTCAAGTTTTACCACATATTCTCATTACCCATTAGGCGCCAAATTCTTGCAAAGTTTCTGCTGGGTGCTCGAGGGAAACTTTGATAGGAAAATTCGCTCGCGTGAAAATAGAAAAATAATTTGTGTTCGTGTTGACAAGGATTGTAAAACTTTTCCGAGTCATCACGGCACCTTTGTTCAAGGTATTTACTTAGATAACGAAGTGTGGACAAGACCTAGTCACGAAACAAGCTGACGCTTGTGGACAAACACTCGGATAGGAAACGGTTCTTAATTTTCGTGAGAGCTTCACCTAAGGCCTGTTGATTAACACTCTGTAAAAGCAGATAATTCAATTATTCAGATAAGGATGAAGGCACTATCAGTCACGAAAATGAGTGATTTATCACAAAGAAGTCAAAGACTTTGCGCGACCCCAAAAGCCCTCCAGGAGTAGGGAATAATCGCATTCTCAAGTGTAAACTTGGGTTTCGGTCAGCTCATTTAGCACCTACTAAGCTAAGTGCAGATAATTGGGTTAGGGGGATAAGAGTGACTCAATATATTGTAAGACACGAAATCGAGTGACTGTCTCAAATAATGACTGACTTTGAACTTGGCGAAAATTTCACGATGAAGAAGATGCTTTCCTCCTCAAATTACTGGATAATAGGATATTTGAGATTCATCTCGTTCTTGCAAAGGATTTGTATCAAGCAGACAATTCTTTGGCGGAATTCATTTTCTTTTCTTTTCTGTAGGGTCCTATATCTCCAAGGTCAATTGGATCGCATATAATGCAAACCCGCCATAGAGAGTCACATCAGTATAGTATATGCATGTACACTTTGAAAAATATTTACACGAACGCCATGATTCGTATTTCTTGCACGCTGATACAGGCTCTTACCAATTTTTTTATTTTTTGCTTATAAAATTGCCGATAGTGTATCGACTCCAAAATCGTGACAACTGTGCACGTTGAAGGCAAAAGTGACCTTCATTAACCGACCCATCTTGTGGGTCAAAAGTAGTTAATGATTGCAATTTAATAAGTACCGCAGAGTCGAGCAATCGTACAAGATGCAAAAACGTTCACTTACGAGCATAAATTTCTTAAGGTGTACTGCGAAGCTTACCGCATTTGGTAACACAAGTCGGGTTTGAGGTTTAAAGAAAGAGTTTAGAATTGGTCTTCCGCTTCGGTTGTCAAATGTCTCATGGGGCGCGACAGGGGCGGAGCTCCGCTAGGAATTGTCAAGGCCAATGCCACCGAGGACTATCACGTAAGATACATATCACATCCCTTTAATCTGAAACATTAGAGCTCAATTTGGACACACAGACTGACACCGAAGGAAAATTGGGGAATTCAGGAAGCCACAAAATTTGAAAATCATAATTCAAATTCAGTTTTTCTCTTTTCAAAATCTACATGTTTTCTAAAGATCTTAAACAACCCTAAACAAATAAGCTACATTGTTACGAGTGCTGCCTCGTGGGGAGTCGTGTAACCTGTGAACTTTTAAAGAAAACATTTGCAAAGCGACATTTAACTCTGCAAAACGCCATCTAGAATTCGAAAAAATGGGTCAAATTTGAGATCGTGAAAGGTTCCAACACTTTGCACGTGTCAACACTATAATTAATTAATTTTTCCTGGTGTCGTATCAGAAGGAAAATAATCCCAGTTTCATGAAGTGTTACGAAAACACCGCTGCAGTTACGTTTTTTTTATGTCTGTTAAAGGACTCGGGTTTTATATTACCATAATGTGTTCTCTGTATTTTCTTACACAATCAGACTAAACAAGTCTAATTACTTTTGCAAGATTTTCCCACAACCTTTGAGATTTCGTGAATTCCGTGAATTGTCTCAGACATTCTGTTTTGACCTCCTACGTAAGGAAAGAATTTGTGACTCTTTGCAAAGCTGCATTCCAAGGTCAGTTGAGAACAACCGTTTCAGAAGTTACACAGTTAAGTTTCTTACGTAGATCCGTTTTGTTCTCCACATGCACAAGATCCTTTCTCACCCAGCGACACAATTCTTTTTGTTTTGTTTTTGTTTTTATTGTACCTATTTTGTCCCTCCTTAAAAACGTGTAGGTAACTCGTGATACTTGAACGTTTTGTCAGTTTGCAAAGAGATTGTTCAACAAATGAAATTATTGAAGAAGTCGGCATTAGGACAATGGACTTCACCAGTTTCCTGTTTAGGCGAGCGAAATATAAAAGGACAATAAGTTTTTGTGGGAAGAGCGGAAAGCCCTGGAGTACTCGTTTTAATTTTATTAAAATGCAAATGCAAAGGCCAAGGGCAAGCCAGCTGAACCGAACGATTGACGTAGTCTGCCGGGCAATAAACATTTGGAACAAGTGTTTGGCAAGAGAGATCAAACATAGAATAAAATGTTTGTAATATGTCTTTACTCGCTCGTTAACTCATGGACACTTTGTCACTATATATTACAAGATTGCAAAAGAGATGGAGGTTTTCGGAGGGATGAAATCAAAGCTGTTTTAAAAGATTAAAGCTGGATCCCTCTAACGCATTGAATTCTAAAGAAAACGCTTGACGCAACTTTGTTTCGAAATATCACATCTGATAGGAGCAAAACGTGATGTTTGCCCATCATAAGAAGGTAACATAATACTAAAGCGTGCTCATTTCATCCTCATTGAAGAATAACTGAAATCGAATCATGAAACACCTCAAACCCTACCAATGAAAATTGAAAGATAATTTGTTGTTTTGGAATGTTAAAAAAATTGCTCCGCATTGCTGAGCAGGGCGCAGCTGCAGCATTGAAACAGCACTAAACGAATTAAACACAGGAGACATAACTTCTGCTATCCGTTGCCTTATTAATCCAACTTGGACTGTTTATTTAAAGCATCCCCTAATAATAAACAAAACCAAAAGGTTCCGTGGCCTTGGCCGCCGTGGAAAATCCGTAAGCCTGCCCAATAACAAACAAGTTCTAAGGTTGCACAGACGCATGTGGTCTGGTCGACTGCTGAATTTAACCTCAATAGAATCTTCGTGTGGATGGTCTCCATTTAAGTTAATATCACAACCGAAGGCCGGTGCATTCGAAGCAATAATTTTTACATTTTTTCAGTACGTTACGTGTTCTAATAATTATGCATCGTCGTTGAGGAAGCAGTTTTGACCGCCAAATAGCTGGAAATAAAAGTTCCCTATTTTTAAAGTGGATTTCAGGAGATTGAAGTAAAGCTATAGAATCGTATTAACGTCACTGAAAAACTGTCGAAATTAAAGGTAGAGGAATCATAGTTCCTGGCCATGAAAGGCAATCACTTCCCCTCTGAGTGTGCCCGCTAATTTTACCTCGCAAGTGCTGGATGAATTAATTCTAAATATTTCGAATAATTACATTAGATGTTATCATTTCGCAAATAAACGAAGTGTTACAACCGGCTTGTAATTTCCCCCAGAATGAATTAATGACAAGAAATGGAAAACTTCTCAAACGTCAAGAGTTCGATAATAACGAGAAGTAGAAGAACAGAAAGATAAAATCAACAGATACCAACATCCCTTGCATGCCGGCGATATAAAACAGACTGTCCACGTGCTTTGCCACCCGGTAGAACGTGAGTTTCACTTTAGCCCCTCGCTCAATTGAGCGTTGAAAAGTCTGCAAACTGCGAATAATGCTGCGAAAATTAAATTAAGGGGCCATCGATGTCAAACATATGGCATCACATAGCCTGGAGATTTGTGCCGAACAGTCAACTTCATCGCATAAAACTCTGGAGTCGAGAGTTGGGAAGATGGAAACCTGGGATGTTAGAAGTCAGGTTAATGTATTTAACAAATGCCAGTTTGTCTTGGTTTCCCAATGAGGTGGCATGTGGGCCTAAGAGATTTGTATCAACACGCGAATTCTTCGAACTGCACTATTTCCACGAAGGAGAAAATGGACAAAGTCGATGGTAGTTTCTTCATTCAGACCTCATAATTTGGAGCAAAGTTCAACTAGCTGTTTTATGTATTTACGAAACAGTAAAGAGAACCTCTGTTTTGGAAGTACAATGCTCAAGAACAAATCAGATAAAATATAAAAAAAAGGACTATATTTTTCGTTATTTTTCATGATAATTAAATATTCTTAAGATTGACATTTAGATTCGATAAGGCCGTACTGCCAAATATTTTATCAATTTTGTTTTCTCGTAGAAGCACCTCTGACTAGCGTAATTTCGAACACAGGGCTCGAACAGGGTTAGCACAGATGTTGCCAAATTGTCCAGTAAAATAATACGTAGACGTTATCGATATTACAACTATAGTGCTTCTGGGGTCTGAGGGATTAGTTAACCTTTGTCAAACTGTTATTTCCAGAATGTTATCTCAGCTTATTGGTAAAGCTTCGTCGTCCAAATTCAGTCAGGCACGCTCTCTCCAACTAGGAAACATATTGAAGAGATTGTGCCCCTGTGATACTGAAAAGTTGCGAAACTGATTTAAAAATACGCCCGAGCGACCAAAGTTTTACATTACGTGACATCAATGATGCGCTAAAGATTAAATGTTCACCAATGCAAACAGACGCTTGCCGTTTTGTTTTTTTGTGTCAGTGTCACTACACTCAAAGGTGCAGGTCGTTTTCAGTCCTATATGCATAAAGAAAAAATGAAAGCAAGAAAATGCGTAACAAAGTCTGAATTAAACATTCATGCAGTGCACCTCACGAGGCTTAAGATCAGCAGAGGTTTGGTCATGCCTGCCTAATTTAATAAAAACAACTTCTTTTCCTATTTCGTTTTCTCGTTTCTGTGAACTTTCATTGAGTGGTAACCTGAAGAATCAAGACTTACTTGATCCATTGTAACTATCAATGAATCCATGTCAAATCATCAGTTCACACTTTGACAGTCATTTAGCCTGATGTCAGACTGTGTAACTTTGATACCTATAGCAAGTTCCTTATTCCATGTTCACTGAATCGCTTCAACGCGAATCTTGTACGGCTTTGGACGAACGGTCAGCCCGAATTTGTCTTCGATGGGATCTTCGGTTCCATTACGAAGTTCAAGATTCTGCAACAAGGTGCCAAGCACCAGGAACATGATTGACTTGGCATAACTCTCTCCAGGGCATTTTCTGTCCCCTGCTGAAAACGCCAAGAAACAAGGTGATCGTACAATGTTCTGTTTAGTTTCATCCAAGAAACGGTATGGATTGAACGTGTTGGGGTCTTCAAAGTACTGTGGATCACGGGAACAGGCCCACAGGTTCATAAAGACAATGGTTCCCTTTGGCAAAGGGTATCCAGCCACACTGGTATCCCGGGTTGTGCAATGGGGCAACGCGAATGGAAGAAAGCTGCTCATCCGCAAGATTTCAAGAACTGTTGCCTCTAAAAGTGGGAAGCTGTTTCTGTCGTGAAGTGTCAAAGACGAAGAGCCTTTTACGCGTCTTAGCTCATCCTGCAGCTCCGTCTGCACATCGCGATGCGACACGAGGTAAGCCACTGCCCATCGGAGGGCGGTGGATAATTTTTCGTATCCCCCGCCGAAACAGTCAGCTGTTATGTTAATCAAAGTTTCATCGTCGAAGTGTCTTGACATTCCCTCTAAGGAGTCCTCACTGAAACGTTCGTTTCCAAAATCTAATGCATCTCTATCGTTCACTGCTTTCTTCAATGCCTCGGCGAAGGTAGTTTGCATCTTGGAGGGTGACTCTCCTTCGTTGTTCAGGTTGGAATCACTCTTCATGAGGTAAAAAATTTTCTTGACAAATGTTGTAAGTTCTGCGACGGATTCGTCAAGTTTTTCCACTTGTTTCTTGAACACCACTTTCATCCATGGCATGAAATCTACGCTGTTACCCACGGCACTATTTTCTATAAAATCTGTTGAACCGTCCATCATGAATTGAGCCTTCTTGACGTAAGCGTCGCGTAACTTGTCCCCGAAGAACAAACAAAACTGCAAACTACAGGCAAAGAATTTTAACAAGTAGGAAGGATCGAACCGGCCCTCGTCCGAGTTTAGGAGACTCTTGATTAACACGTGCGTCTCCCTAAGAACTACTTTGGAGAGGTACTTGTCATTGTCAAGGATAGCTCGCATGGCCAATTCCGTCGCTCGCTTGTTGTTGGCGTACTTTGGACCAAACACGGGCCATGCAACTGTTCTATCACCTCGGCTGGACGATATGAAACTGTGCAAAGGCGGACGAGATGAGAAGTCGGTGCCATTCTTGAGAAGAGCCTCTTTAACTGTCTTAATGTCATTAAGAATCACGACTTCCCTGCTTCCGAGTTTCATAGAGAAGACTCTTCCATACTGTTTAGCGAGCTTTGTGACGTTCTTATGAGGAGCGGATCCAAAGAGAAATATATTCCCAATCACTGGTAAACTCCAGGGACCGGGTGGTTTCCTCTTGACTGACGGTCTGGTTTTTCTTAAAAACAGCAAAACAACCACGAGAGCAAGGAAAATAATCACAGTGGAATGCCCCGCTAACTTGTCTACGAGGTCTGCCCAGTACATGATGATAATTGATCTATGTGTCTTCAGTGTTCGCTAAAATCGAATCAAAGTGATCGCTATTTCCTGAGATGTGTACCACGAGTCACTAAGTATGCGAAATATCGAATGGAGAGGTACACGCTTCAAGCCGTGCTCGAGAGGTTCTGGTTACGGGCACGCAAGACGTTTTATAGCTCTTTGTGAGCTGATTTCAGTGGGAGGTGACGGACAAATAAACTTGATGCTACTACACTCTTTGTTTTTCCCGTTGGGTTCAAGGTTGACTCGCTTCACTGATTATGACAAACAAGATTCCGGACTGAGCACGGGTCAAAAAGCAGTCTGCACTTAAAAACAGGATCAAGTATCGGGAACCGTGGATTAGACGGCAGGTTCTTAGGAACGTGTCGTGGAAGTGTTCAACTCGAATACGTGACCAATACCTTTCTACTGAGCAAGTTAACATGATCATCGAACACAAAAGCTCTCATTGACTAGAGGGTGTCATACAAATAAACAGCCAATTGCAAAAACTAACACTATTTAAAATTCAATGCATCACAATAAAAAGGTATCCATTATTCCAAGTTTCCTCCAATTAATGCAATCAGCAAAAGCCGATTTATCGATGTTTACACGCTGAAAGCCCATTCTTTTAGAAACGAAGGATAAATATCACTCACCCATTTCTGTCTTAGTTTAGCGCTAACATGTGTCAGCTGCCCTCAGGATTTTATTCAATATAAAACATAGCAGGAACTTTAAGCAGAGAACAGTCTCCGCAGCGATGAATATTTCCGTTTAAACTGCGGCCGGGTCAGAGAGCGCAAAATCCAACAGGGTCATGGTTGGGTTCTTTTCGGTGTCGTTGCTACTGCGAAATGCATCAGTTATTCGGTTTCCAAATTTATCTTTGCAACTAAAATAAAACAGATATAAGTTCAATACTTTTCAGCACCTATTTACGACAAAATTCCACTTTCCTTCGCCCGCAAATGCCCGAGACATTCATTCCTCTCGATCCATTCCGATAATTCCAAACATCAATCGATTCATGGAGCTCTGGCAGGATATGATTGATGGGTAATCGAAGTAGCATGATCTCAGAGGAATGGTGGATCGCTACTACGATTACTTTGTGGTTTTTGACCACTAAATACATGTAACTATTCACGTACGCTCTGGTCGGGTTTGTGGATAAGATGGTGCGCGGACTGACCGATGGGTACAAAAATACGTTTGCGTGCCCTTTCTTAGACGCATTTTGACATGTCTACAGGTTCCAGGCATCAAGGGTATGAAATTCTATAAGACCCGCGAGGATCATTTGTTGATAATCCTATCGTAAATGGCTAATGGAAGTTCGTCAATCATTAAAGAAGCCTACAAGTAGGGCTTTTATCAGAGGGCTACCCTGAATGCGCGACTTCGTTCATGTGTTGTTCGATTGAATTAAAGTCTGAAAGATTGTTTGAATAGACATTAAGGTTGGCCAATCGCAGTGATCGAACTCTAAAGATCACCACATGGCGATGATTAAATCTCATTTCTCCTGTAAACAAGAGAACCATTTGCTATATCGATTTCTATGGAAGGAGCGATGTTCTTACAAAGGTGTAACTATTGGTCGATTTTTCGTTCCATACAGGTGTTACAGTATCAAATGAATGTCCTGCAGGCTAATGCAGCAGCTAAATTCGCCCATTCAAGCATCAATGGCTACCATCCATAAACATCAACCTCTCGGCGGTCTTAAATTAGTGCAATTTGTGTTTACTCAATCTATTCGAGAGTAAACGACAGATGTAGAACTGTAGTTCGAGCTAGAAATAGCAACACAATGACAAGCTGAACAAGGACGTCATCATTGAATAAATTTGCCTAATAGGCAAATGACATGGATAGTGTCGACCCCCAGAAAGAAGTTTCAAAGGCACCGTCAGGTCAAGTATGCCCAAGGATCCATGACTAAACCGTCAAAACTGCAGAGCACGTGCTCTATTTCTCATCCGACGCCCGCGTGACGTAAAAGTATTTTGAGACGGTTTCCAAGTACAGTACAACTTAAATTTCTCGGTCTCCATTGGAGAAACATGCGCTTGATAACCCAGTATCGAGTCATAGGGGTCAAGGTGAACCGAAAAAGAACAATATTTTCAATTATGAACAGACAAAAAAGACTCGAGGAGTTTACTGATATTTTTAAATTAATAATGACAATATCATGGTCGTTTCACGTTTCTTTGCCGCCAAATGAGTGCATCGGTCCGCGGATGCTAACGCCTCTGGCATGCAATAAGTACAGGCGTGAACTTTGCCAATTTCCGTTTTAAACGTCCTTAGACATCATTAAAAATTGCATTTATTTAATCTTTTATGAAACAGGTTGCCTTTATTTAGTCCGTGGATAGTTTTTTTAGTTGAAATAGAGAGGAAGTGTCGTTACACGTGACTGGAAAGTTTGGTTCAACAGAAATAGGCTGCATTGCGAAGAAAAGTCGGGGAGATCATGCGAGGTGGTGGTTCACTTCAGCAAGCTAAAAGTTCCCGAAACCACATAAAAGGCACTCTTTTACGACTTTGTCGCCGATATTTCAATCTTCAATGTACAATTCATATTTGAGGCTTGGGGAACGGGGTAGCCACTACATCTCCAACATATACGAGCTGTGGACATGGCCAATATTAGCAGTATCACAGGGTCCATTCTTTTACCAACTGGAGGTAACTCTACACAATTTCACATAGTACTTAAATCGACCTTCTCAACTTTGTTCAACCGAAGCGGGGGAAGCTGTGACGCTGCGTCGGTGGAAGGGGGGGAGGTATGGCAAGATGGTTTGGTTTTATCAACTGAGTCTATAACATAAAAGGCCATGGTGAGAGTTCCTAAAGCAGCCTCGTTTCCAGGGTTTTTCATCTTCCCCCCCCCCCCCCTTGAGCGAGAGCAGGGGGGGGCGGGAAGATGAGAGACCCCAGGTACGAGGTTCTATATAAAGCTGACGTCTCGAGCGTTACCCGTTCGTTACTGCGAATTAATTTGCGCGCTTTTGTAGAGGCCTCCCCGGCTAAGGTAAACAAGACAATTTAATTCGCGATTGCCGGATTGTGTAGGTTTTGTTAAAGGAGCGTGACATGACCCTAATCCATCAAATAAGTTAAAATCTAAATCTAAGCGCTTTAAAGTATCCAGAGGTCAGTGAGGACGCCAGTTTTGTTGACATAAAAAATCCGAAGTCAAATGAGGCTAATTTGCTACCTGTCAGGGAAAGATTTAGAAAATTTTCAGAAAGGATAAAGAAGAGCAGATTTACCATCGATATGAAAACAATCTGACTTTTCATGACACGAAGGACAAAAATGATATTAAATTAGATAAATTGGACGTTTTGGAAGAGCACAGGTATTTCAGTTTAGTCTTCTCGTGTTTCACATACCGCTTACGTGCCAAACGCTTGGTTAACTCAGCTATCAGACTTAATAACTTAATTCGAGCCACAGAATTAACCCTTTCCACCTTAAAGATTAGTATTTAAATTATCCAGACCGTTCTCTTTGCATTTTCGAGGGTACTGAAAAGGGGAATTTATTGTCAACCAGGAGCCTCTTGAATTGGTGATCATTTTCTTCATTCTCATAGCCTTTACATTTGATTTAAGGGTAAAACTGTGAGGAGAAAGTAAAAGCCAGGCGTTAAAGGGGTTGACCAAATCTTGACCTTTAGCTTAGCTAAACCTTCCTTTCCCCCTAATAGACGAAACTGGTGTGAATTGTGTATCTATAAATAACAACGCCAAGAATATCCTGCCAAAACTGCCACCGGTTTGCAAAGGCAACGGTGGTTTGGAAATAGGAAGTCAAAATACAAGTTGGATACGATGGACTCAAAAATCCACCAATCGCGATCCAGCACATCAGACTCGAAGTGAACGCGAGACCCCCTAAAGGGAGGAGTGGGGAATGGTAAGCGAAATCGGTGTAGAAACACTCCCTCGCGACTCCTATTGCCACAGCATTCCTCCCTCTATCGAAACTTCACGGTTAACATTCTTTCTCAGCGATTAACATGGCAGTTGACGAGTTGAGATCCTCGTTCCATCTAAAAGTAGGAAAGAACTACGACCACTTTTAGGGAAATACCAGGAGAATTGGAGCATTTCAATTAATGAAAAAGCGGACGGGGAACTAAAGAAAGACAAAGATGAAGTGAGACTGGGCACAAACTTAGAGTACGAATACCCATCAAAGAAGACTTAGATATGAAATTGTGAACCTATTTATTCACAACAACACTTTTTAAAGGTTGGTTGCACAAATGTCAAGGATACAGATCCAACTTTCTCATGACAAGATAGTACAATTCTAAACTTAAATCGTGTCCACCTTCTTACGTATACTCGAGTTTTTGCATTGCGAAGGTGCGATTATATTCCGTCTAAAATCGCCCCAATTCGTGCGTGACCGGGACGTGTCTCGCGCGAAATGTCTCGCGTAGAATCCCATGTTGCCATTTACGACAAGGTCTACATCACCTACATACCGGGAATTCAAGAGAATCGATCACAAACCAACATGGCACCAACAACTTAACTCGCTACATCTGTAACTTTTCCCTGCAGACCTTCCAAGCCTTTCTCAGCCACAATACGTGAAATTTTTCTTGTGTTGGAGCGGAACTTGTCTCTAATAAGGAGCTGTTTTTGGACTGACGACTCTTCGGCGCTATGAGAAATAGTCAAGGAAAACCATCAAGAATTACACAAAAGCCCACTGGCCCACGCTGCCCAGGCCCATCAACGCGCGAGGCGAATGGAAATGTATGAAGCGGTCGCCCACGCGAAATGGAGCGGAAAAGCAAGCTAGTACAGGTTGACCGCTAAATACAGGTTCTAAAGAGAACCGACAAAAACATCATTTTATGCCATAATTGACCACTTAATGTAAATAAAATCGCTAAAAAAATATTACCAACATTGTTTTCGCCAGATAAATATCGATTAAATTTTACTCGAAAGATTGTTCATGGTTTTGTTTGAGTGGTTTGCTTTAAGTGACCGTTCCATACAGGTGGAGAACAATACAAAATAGGCCTTCGGAGTTAAGTATAAAGTAAACTCTTAATGGAGGTAACCGCTCAATAGAAGTGAAAATTAAAGTAATTAAGGGGTAACAATTTAGGGACTCTGAAAAACCGACCGTGTAATACAAGGTGACCGCTTAGTACGGTACCGCTTGATACAAGTTCAACTGTACTAGGAAAAACGTGGCAAGTAAAATACACGAAAAAAACGTACAACTGAAGGGTGCCAAACGCAGCAAATGTTCAAGTACTTGGTGTTAAGACGCGGGGTAAATCGAGACAAACGAAGAAAATGCGTGGATAATGCAGTACATAGAAAAATTATGTGCTACCGGACGCGGGAAAACGTTTAGTGGAGTGACGTCAGACGTGTGAACTAGTGCTAATAAAGAGATTTAGCACCGCGTTGACGTGAAACGTGAACGGCAAGAGGGATCACATGACTGTGTTTTCTCCCGCCATTTTTTCACGTTTGCCGGTTGCGCTTTGCCGTTTCTAAGGTAACCAGTCCCGCGTTTGCCATGTATGTAAGATTTTCTTTATTTTTTCTCTCACAGAAAAGAAATTAATTGCCAGAAAAAAAGGCGCCAAAACTATTCCTTGTAAGTCATACAGGGCAGCCTTCAAATCCACCATGATATAAATCATGCCAGTCTTGATTAACCCTTCCAATCCCAAGATCTCACTAGTAATTCTCCTTACTGTCTGCCATACAATTCTTATGATGTCAGTTGGGAGAATCTAGTATTGAATAAACTGACAATCCCCTGATTTTCTATTTTCCTTATTCTCTTTACTTGTCTGCTTGATAATTGTATTGATATTATAAGGAGAAATTCTGTCTTGGTCAACTCGTGGGAGTTAAAGGGTGAACAACATATCGTTCAACTCAACTCACTCATAGCAAGTCTTACCTTTCAAGAAGTTCAGTACATGCTGTATGTCCGTATATTTCCGCTACCCTCTTGGGCGTGTCCCCCGAGTTATCCGCAATCATAACAGGGGCCTGGTGTTCGATTAAGATCTTGAGTACATTTGAGCGTCCAGTTTCCGCCGCGCAGTGGGCCGGTGTCCAGCCTCCCACCATACGTGTGGCAGGATCAGCACCGTATTCCAAAAGAAGTTTGACACACTTGGCGTGCCCTAGATGATGAAAAAAAAAGGAAGTAAAATAAAATAGACTATCCAACCATCACGAAGAGAAATCGAGGGCGGCGAATAATCGAAGACGACAAATCTATCAGTCGTTAAAAACTATACAACAAGGCGCGCTCATGTTTTTATTTTGTTCAGGGACCAGTTCTCATTTATTATTAAGGCGGGGGGGGGGGGAAGGAGAATTTTGGGAACGGAGGGGATCAGTGTTCTCTTGCAAACTTTGAAGGGGGACTATAGATTATTAAAAAATTGACTATCAGTAAGGAGAGTCAGGGGGGTCATTACAACTTAACAGAGCCTCACGCGGGAGGGGGGAGCCAAGTAAATCTAATGGTGACACAGCCGAAATTCTCCTACTCCCCCCCTCTCCAGGTAATAAAACATAATAACCGGTCTCCTACAATTGTACACTTTTAATGTGCTCACTGTGTCCACTGTCAATCACGGAATGGAAAGCGAAGAGTGTAGCCAATCAGATTGCAGAGCGCCCGTAGATTTATACTGAAGAGACATAGGTTACTGTTGTTGCTGAAAAGATTGTTTTTTGGCGCACCACTTCTTCGATTGTTAAAGTAACCGCTCAGAAGGGAAGACTGAGGAGTCAACAAGTGCGCAATTCTCTCTGTTATACCGGCTTATCGCGTTAGCTCGCTGGCTTCATATAGAACTTCTAAAAGTCCAAATTATCAATATATCAAAGGTGCTTGATACCGAAAATTCAGAACAGAAGAGAAGTTGCACGTTCTAGAGTTGTAGCTCCTCAGTCAAACTTTTCCGGGAAGGTGAACATAAACCCAGGAACGAAGTTGTCCCTTGGCATGCTTCTAGTTTCAACCTCGGTAATCCGATCTGTGTTAAGACCCATTTGGTAAGTTTAGTATTTTTCTGTTGGGATCTTTAAGATTTCGTTCGTGAATAATGCAGGTAAACTCGAAATTTTGGGCGAAAATCACGCGACGAAACTTGTACACTAAACTTCCGTAATTAACATAAAGAGATCATTATCAACCCGATTTGCAACATCATATGAAAAACCATGTAGTTAATGAGGGTGTTTTGCCTCGGTAAAAATGTAGTATGGGTCAAGCAGATTGGGTTTTCATTGAGTTTTTTTCAAAGTTAATTACTGATTCAAATGTGTTTAATCTGGTGACAGGGACACCTTGTTTAGCGTACCTTAGTCTAAGGGAACAATGTTTAGTCTCGATTTTAATTTTTTTACACTTTCTGTACACTTAGCCTTTCGTCTAAAAACCAGCTGTATCAGACGAAACTTTAAAAAAATAAAACGTAAAACAACTGATGAACCAGAAATGTCGACTACAAATGTTTAACCAAAAACCGTAATGAGCTGAACGCTGTTAGAGGTCTTTCCCATTAACATGCAATCATTTCTCTTCTAGGCCATTCGCCAAAATAGGGGTAAGATGAAAGACACTAAAATAGTTGACGAAATAGAGAGGTTCATGGTACATATGTTTGACACTGAAGCATAACAAAATGTTAAGCTTGTTATCATTGCGCAATTAACTGGAACTTGTAACAAGCGAACACCTTCTTTTAAGCAAACACTGGCAAGAACCCCGAGGGTGTGGACTCCATACCGATTTTAAAGTAGTTATAAGGATTTCTACCTCTATGCGCTGCCCAGTGCAGGGCAGCTCTGTCACCCCATTCTTCATCTCTCGAATTCACGTCGATTTTTCCGCCTCTTATGAAGCTTCCCAGCTCTTCGAGTTTTGTGTCGTCTCCCAGAGCGCACGTTTCGTGTAAAAGCAAGTCGTGGCTGCCGCTGTTAAAAACCTGTTTAGTCGGCGGTTTTTCCTGATTTGTCATGCCTTTCGTGACGAGGAACAACACTCAAACGATAGAGTTTCAGTCACTTCTGTAAGCACTGAGGCTACTCGCGAAGAAACAATTTGAATTTACAACCAATGGAGCAAGAAGTGACGCAATGAAGAAAATTGGTTTGATTTTAAGAGTGCTATTGTTAAAGGTACCTGAAGGGAAACAATGATGTAATTTGGATATATCAACAAAGTTGAAATGGTAAATTGGCCACCGTAATGATTACAAAAGCTGACGTTTCGAGCGTTAGCCCTTCGTCGGAGCGAATGAAACAATGATGGATGATTAAGAGGTTTTGATCATAACAGTGGCCAACTCTCTAGGGACAATATAGATAATGACAAGTACTGGTTAAGTAGTGTTTGCTTGAGTTCTTGCTTCTAAATTGCACATCGATTATAAAAATCTGATTGATCTTAGTCCCACAGGAAACTACTAGAAAACCACGCTAGATACGCAAGACCGCAAAGTTAACTTAACTTTGTCCTAGGTATCATTTTCTTCCCAGTCACACATTGATAGGTTCTGCGATGGTATTAAGAATAGACTAAGAGAATCCACTTTATATATCACAAGAGAAATACATTTAGTTCTCAATGAACTTTTGATTACACTTGTTAGGCTAACAGTATCGTAACACTACTTAAATTGTTAGAGCACCTTTTAGTTGAGCATTGTTAATTAAAGTTACTTGAGTCAAACCAGGGAAAAGCGATACATCAAACGCTGGAGCTAATGAGAACTCAGACTGAACCCACACAACCGACTTCTAATTGACTAAGAAGATGGCCCTTGTGTCTTGATCTGTCATGTTGTTAAAGCCTTTCTGTTTCATCAATGTCAGTGATCGATGTGTGATTCTGGGAGAACAGGTTGTTTTGTTTTGAATTCGAGTTAGAGTTTGCAGCGTTCCCGGGCTGCGCGGCGACTGACGTATCGATATCAATTTTATTGCAGGCCGAAAATCCAAATCAAATGGGAAAAAATACAGACTCTAAGTACCCTCTTTGCCGAAAAACATGGCGTAGTCTTCCGCCGCTATTTTATGACAAATTTTCGCTGAATGAAAGAATCATATCCTTAGTTACGGGGTAAGTTTCCAAGTGAATCCGTGCTCAATATATCGTACTGTCTTTGGACCGTGACAAAACGCCGTTTTTACACACTGTATTTGCATTTATTCAAGAATACATTTAAAGGAAAAAAATTCGGTCTGTTGCCCATCTTGTGGGATGACAGAACATCACCATTCAGTGATTCAAGCTTATACGCGATTTTCTCACGCGGAGCTCGTTAGGGAGAAATCGGCGATTTCGATTACAGACCACCTCGCTGGAAAACTGAGAGCGCGCGCGCCATCGCGCGCAGCGCAGAAGCAGAAGAGTAGTACACCAGGGAATTACGCCACGTGGACTGAATTATCTCTTGCCCCTGGGGTATCCCGCACGCGCGCGATCACACGCAGAAGTAGATGAGCAGTGTAGCACGGAATTACCCGGTGCGGACTGAGTTATCTGTTACCCCTGGGGGATCTCGGATAAAACAGAGGCGAGGAAATTGGTCAATAAAGCACCACTCTGACGATTCCTGACTAAACGTACATTTTAAAAGCCAAAAAAAATTTAAACCCTCTCAATTTCAAGATCTAGAGAGCAAATCTCTCCACCAACTTTCATACATTTTTCTTGATTTGAGTTCCGAGAATCTGGTATTAACTAAAAGCAAAGAATAGCTTTAAATTGATCTTTTTCTTTCTCTTCCTCAAAAGTATCCTTGGAAGTGTTGTGATATTCTGAAGAGAAATTCCTATTTAGTCATTCCTGGAAATTTCAGGGATAAACAACGTCTCTAACCTTTGGAGGCTGCCCAGTGGAGCGCTGTACGATCGCCAAAGTCTTCATCTTTATGATCGACATCTATTCTGTGGATCATTAACATGCTCTCGAGCTCCTGGTATTCGCCATTAACTGCCGCCTCATGTAGGACCAACTCAGTCATACCTTCTTATCCGAGAGCACTTAATATAGCCTACGGAGATTAACGAAAATTTTGGCATAATTTTACACTACCCTAAAAAATTGCCAGGATGTTGTGGAGAGTGGCTCTTCAACCCCTGACACGCCCTCTTGCTTCTCTTTTTGCCCCTTACGTCCTCTCTCATCTTTAATAAATCAACTTTCCCTTTATTCCTCCCTGCTGTGTCGAGCCTTGATTGTAGCGATTGCAGTTCGCACAATCGTGGCGTTTCAGTTTGGCGGACACACAGTCGGATGCGGCTAACACACGCCAAGGAGAATTAACACAAACTTTTGTGACGATATAAGCAATAGACAACAAGCTCTTTCTATCGCTTTAGACTTTACCGACGTAATAACTTACGCAGAATGTTGAGAGAACAGGAGGAAAGTTTAAAAACCACGAGCTGGAAAAGAGTGGTTTTCAAACTTTTCGAGTGTTGTCCAAAACATCTCAAATGGGTTAATACGCCGGTAAACCGATAGAAAGTATGGCTTAAATAATTCCTCCTGCCACAAGAAACACAGAATTTCAGAAAGGAATTAAATATCTGCTGAACTTTGTAATGTGTTATGAATTATTAACTCGGTCGGAAGATTGCCTGATGTTTTTTTTGTTTGACTATAGCATGGAGCATACATTATTGTGAATTCAGTTTGTCGCATCACCGATCCGATTCGATTCGTTTGAACAATTATGGGAGGCTTATTGAAAACGATTGGTTTTTCATTTTCTAGTTTGCGTGACATGTCACCGATAATTCATAACAGAAAACTCCCGCCGCTTCCCAGAACTACGACCGCATCAGACTAAAGATCGCTAGGGAAATTAAAATCTCCTCAAGCTAAACAATGGCATCGAAAAGTAATTTTATAAACGTAATTAGAATCAAAGTATATCCGAGCAAAGAGTTAATCTGTGCTTTCCGACCAACATAATGCGCCGGCTCATCACTAATAGAGACTAATTGAATCTATTCAGAGCTTGCTCTCCCGCTAATTATACAAAAGCTTTTCATTACTTCTTCCTTAGGAACGGTTTGATAAAAGTCCACGATGAAGGAGAGAGTTTACAAGTCTCCAAGTTGCGATTGTAGTACAAGTAAACAGTTCTATAGTGAGGTATTTTCCTCAATCACATCGGCCTGAGTTTCCTTACGTTTTCCTTTTCGTCTGATTCTCTGATTTCTGGCCGTCTCTTCCAATAAATTAAACTTAAGGCTTCTTCATAACATTTTCGTCAAGCCGACTGGAACGGTTATCCAGATCTCAGCTCTTCTCTATTTTCTTTGTTAAAAATTTTAGCAGTATTTGTGAAAGCGGTAATAAAAGACCGGCCGTAGTTTTCTGCGACCGCGCTCACTCGGCTGGCAACCAAATTAGGCATACTTCGCATCGATCACTCCAACCGGCATGAAGTAAGAACTTGGGTCACATCTTTTTCATCTCGAAAACCAAACCGAAATTTCCCGTAAGATCAGCCACCTGGGTACCTGTTTCTCGAAAGTCCCGGTAACTTAATGGGCCTGTAAGCCGTTTCGTTGTCTTTCAAGATAGGGATTTCAAAATGTTTGAAACTCAAACAATAAAACTAAAAAAATAAAATGGACTGATCTGGGTGCCACAACCTGCTTTTCTATCCTGAAATATTTGATTCTAAACTACGGTTTCGGGCCCGTTAAGTTACCGAGACTTTCAAGAAACGGAGAAGACTTGCAATAAGAACCGATAACAAAATTCGTCACAGTTGTCGGGCCTCCTAAGATACGCAAGGGCTTGAACAGATAATTATGATTTACGGGGTAAAGACCCTAAACACGTACCTAAGAGAATGTCGTGACCAGTCTTATGTTTATGACGGGCTTTTCTCGTCGCAGAAGTACAGACTTCTGTTCGTCAAAATCAAAATAGCTTGACTGTTTCACAAGTATCCGCTCCAACTAATCGAAGGATCCGAGCGAGTTGCCGACGCAAAGCACGCTGGAATGTGTGGAATGTTGTTATCGTTTAGACTCTTTTCCAGATCCTCTCGCTGTTTGAAGTTGGGTCCCACCCAGACGTATATTAATTAAGGCTCTTCCTGCAAGAGCTTTTCGTTTCCTCTCTCACGTTTCCATTCTTAGCTTATAGCAAAAGAAAATGGTACATCTCCGGGCAGGCTAGAGAAATTAGTGTCTAGCCAGGTTAGGATTCTGCTCTCAAAGAAATCGATTAGTTGTAAATAACGGCTTGCAGCAACTTCCTCGTTCCGCATTTAGAACTTCAGAAAGAAGTAAGATGACGACATAACCACTGAGTGAAAAGGAAGTTTCACGAAATCGAGGTTGACCGATAAAGTACTGGGTACCAAAACACGCACGATATTACACGAACAGTTCGAAAGGAAGATGAATGATTCTTGTGGCCATTTTCCTTCGCATATTCGGTATTTACGAGCGTTAAATGGAGTACGTAGGCTATAGAGTTGTCAGAGGACCCGACTGGAGGTGGGGAAAACAAGATGGAGGCGAAGGTCATGTTGGAACGGTGCGAAACTTTGAAAGCAACCAAGAAGTTGTGGTTGTTTGGGACAACGGGACGGCCGCGAACTATCGATGTTCAGGCATTTATGATTTGAGAATTCTGGACAGTAGTCCAACTGGTAAGCTTCCAATTTTCTGATATAGTGGTAAAATCTTAAACTGCGGTGGAAATGAATGTAATGTTCTCGCCAAATTGCAATTGTGATATAATTTGATTTGATTTACATGTTGCAAAGTTTTCTGAACCGGCTTTTGCCATCCTAGCTAATCCGATCCGTGGTAGACTCCTAGATAAATTCTGTCTTCTTTTCATCAGTGTTGAAATTGTTTTTCGTGAGCTCACTTTCCTTCTGTTATGACTTGTTTAAGTGTGGTTCAGCTGTTCTCTCTCTCTCGTATACAGCTTATTTTCCTTTCTCTTTGAGTTAAAGCCTTAATTAATTTCCCGTTAACGTTGGCGTTTGGTAGCTACAGTACGTTTTAGGTTTTTTCCAGTTTTCCTCAGAAATTTATATTCAAGGATTCATCTGCTTCATTTCATGTATTAATGATTCCCCTCTGTCTGAAAAGAGGTGTCTAACATTTTACTTAAAAGTTGTAGATTATTCAAACAGGAGTGTCTTTTCAGAGAGGGTTATTCTATCACAAGTATAGGAAAAACTTAAACAAAAGTTTCTATGTAGATTTAGATACTAGCTTTATCAAATTTACATATCTTTTCAACTGGGAAATTCTGACATACTAGGTGTGATAAAAACAAAAAAATGATAGTTTGAACGGCCAACGACTTAAAGGATAAATTTCCCAAGGCGGTATTAATGACACAGAGAAACGACAAGAGGATTGCGTGAAGGAACCAAATTGTATTTGGTTGTACTTTTAGAATGTATCTCATAATCAAAGTAACTAGAACAATTGGATGACCTTTTGAGCTGAAGTCTGATGTGGTAATCACATGGATGATTTGTCATTCATAATTGGGTGAGACAAAGTCAGGTTACCAATCAGTCAAAACTGTGACAAAATTTAGAAGGGGGAGCACCCATCATTTGAACTTCTTCTGGCATGAAAACATGACAGTTCAGGGTCATCACTAGCTTTTGAAGTAGTGTTCTGTTGGAGAAATCACCCATTGCAGTGTAATGCATGGCCAAGTGTTGTGTGACAGCAGTTGAAATCTCACCCTTTAACATAGAGTGAACTCAGCTGTAACAAGTGTTACATATTCCAACAACTATTGACAGCCTTGCAGTTGACTTTTTCAGACAAGGTATTGAACATGGTAGTTGAATAGGGTGCAATTTTTCGCACCAGAATACAAACTCCATACTACCAGTTTGTATACCATAGTGTATAAATGGTACCCTCCAATCAGATGATTCTAGATCTCTCTTTAGGCTGCCTTACATCAATGTTGAGTTGCAAGTACCATTAAGCTCAACACTAACTTTTCAACTTACTAACCAAGTGGCTAGTGACAAGTTTGATGTTACAACAATTTCAGTTTGTTTACTAGCCAACTGACCAGTGGAAATTGACAACCACCAGCCAAAACTGAATTTCTACTTGTCTATGGCTAGTTGGCTACCATAAGTGTTGAGCCCTGTGTACAATACATACATGATACTGTTGGGGCTAAAATTGAGCAGCTGATAACCAGTCATGTTTGAGAATTTAGATACAATAACAACAACAACATTTTTTATTCACACTATTCTGGTAGAAGAAAAAAGAGCAAGAAAAAAAAACAAGTATAGAAAACAAATAATAGAAGGTATATAACTATATATACAATTTTTGAATTAGTGTGCAACAGCCAAAGTAGCAAAGCTTTCGATTTGGCTGCTGCTTACTTACAAGTAAAGAAAGGAACGAAGGAAACAAATAATAATTAAGACTAAACTAATTCACAAGGCAAGAAGTATTATGAAAATGGAATGGAGATGTTGCATTAAAAATTACTCACAGAAAAGTCGGAAAACAAAAATGGATATGATTACAAAGTGAAACTTAGTTGGAAATTCAGAGCTATGACTGACATTTGAGAAGATGAGTTCTAAACCGCTTTTTAAAGTTATTAATAGAGAGCCGTTTCAAGTTTGTGGGTACCATTTCCCATAATATAGAGGCAACATATATAAAGGTAAATTTACCAGTGTTGGTCCTTACTTTTGGTCATTGAAAATTACCCTTAAGTAGAGGTGTATCTGGTGTGATACTACAATAGTGTTCTGTCATGACATGTGTTGCATGGTTGTGACAGTCAGATGTTTGTTTTTAGGTATAAAGCACGATGGTACTATGTGTGATGGTTGCCGCATGCAGCCTATTTATGGAATGAGGTGGAAATGTGCAGACTGTCAAAGCTATGACTTGTGTAGTGTGTGTTACCATGGAGACAAACATCACTTGCGACATCAGTTCTACCGAGTTTGTGGACCTGATTCAGAGAGGTACAACGTTCATGTTTCCTAGGATAATTTTTGTACTTAGTCTTTGGTTCAGCGTTGTGGTATGATTAGAAATCATTCCTTGTTAAACTGATTTAATCCTGGTTTGATTTGAAATTCTTTTTGTGATAAGTCCATCACAATGGTATAATTTGGATATATCAACAAAGTTGAAATGGTAAATTGGCCACCGTAACAATTTCAAAAGCTGACGTTTCAAGCGTTAGCCCTTTGTCGGAGCAAATAATGGTTGTGGGTTGTGTGCTTTTAAAGGCAGAGAATGGAGCTACGTTATTGGTGGGAACATGGCAACGAGAAAAACACGAATAAATTAGTGGCATGAAAAGCGTTCGTTGATACCAGTGGGATTTAGACTGGCGGTTTGAAAGATGGTAATCTACTTGGAACAAAGAGAAAAATAATTTCAAATCTTGTTAAAGTGAAATTCATCATACCTGTCCAATACATGTACACCCAAACCATTGCAATTTGTCCATGGTCGTTGTCGAATCAGATACATGCACATTATCATTATTGAAGAGGTGCTTTTACTTTAAGCTGGTTTTTGTAAGCTAGAGTACTTTTCTTCCAATGTTGTGAAACCAAAGTTAAGGGTATCACTACAGCTAACTTGTTAAAAGGAACATGTCACAAAGAGATTTGAGAACTCATTGTAAACCTATGTGACAGTTTAGAGCTAAACAGATACAATCCAGATTACTTTTGCACTTAACCACTGTAAAATGCCCTGATTGACATTATTGTTTCCATATCCTTATGTATATTCCTAGAGTACTTTGTGAGGCAAGAAGAAAAAGCAAAAAAATTACGGCCAGAGGGATATTTCCCGGTGCAAGAGTTGTTCGTGGAGTTGACTGGCAATGGGAAGATCAAGATGGTACAAAACCTTTTGTGTGTGTAACTGTTATGTGATGTACATGTATGCAAGAGTACACAGTAAGTGCTTGGGCCACTTCAAAGAATGCCATAATCAGGGATTTCATTAATTTTGGTAGTTAGGACATAAGTAGGTGGAAAACATTTCAGTGGTAATTGAGGCAGATTTGGCCATAGTCCATTTTGAAGAGTAGCCACTGTAGTTCACTGGTTGATCACTGGCTACTAATAAAATCCTTGTATTACTCTTTCATGCACAAGCTCAGCCTAATTAGGGTACAATTTTTGAAGTCTCTTTTGTTAGATTGGGACGTTGGATTTCAGGGTGCTTGACTGAATAAATGCTGAAAGCTAAGCATATTGTTTATTAACAAACTTACTTTTTTAGTAAACTTGAAACATCAGTAGTTTTTGCTGAGGCAAGTGGTTGGGTAATGTAGGCCTTTGAATCAAAGAAAAGTATATTTAACCAGAACTAGTGCCACTGTTCAGTATGCAAAATTGATCACAGGGTTTGCAGATTATCAACAGTTTGAAGCATAGCATGAGCATTTCAACTTGAGCACCAAAACCATCAATTGAAAGAATCAAACTTCCATCAAATACAACCTCGACTCTACCAAAACTGTGTATTAAAGTGCATCATCCTTTTACCTGTACTTTTAACTGAGGTGAAATGAACTTTCCTTATCTTCATGTAGGTGGCCCTGGTCGACGTGGAAAAGTAACAGAAGTTCAAGATTGGAGCACATCAAGCCCTCGCAGTGCTGCATACATCTTGTGGGACAATGGAGCAAAGAATTTGTACAGACTTGGATTTGAAGGCATGGTATGGCAGAAATGTGATTTGAGATGGTTAAAATGTGCACTGGTTTGCTAGTTCCTAACAAAGTGCAACTACTTTATTTCATATAAACCAGCTGTCAGCACCCTTTCAACAGTTATTTCATTTCTCCCTCTCCAGGCTGACCTCAAAGTAATAAGTGACGCCAAAGGAGGAACATTTTACAGGGATCACCTGCCATTGTTAGGTAATTCTGTCCTAATCAAGGGCTTTATGTTAAACATTTTAAAAAAGTTTAATATACGAGCAAGGCAGTCCATACAGCCATTATGATAGCAAATCGTCTTTTCCATGGCATAAGCTAAATTTGGTTTAGGAGGATTGTTACTGCCCCTGAATGGGATTTAGTTCCTCTGCAGGTTAAACCTACCTCCTTCCCTTCTTTTCTTTATTTACCTGAATGTTCAGTGGTAT
Organism: Stylophora pistillata; assembly: GCF_964205215.1. Taxonomy (NCBI): domain Eukaryota; kingdom Metazoa; phylum Cnidaria; class Anthozoa; order Scleractinia; family Pocilloporidae; genus Stylophora; species Stylophora pistillata. Next base: position 20,429,068 of record NC_142531.1, read on the forward strand.
AAAATATTGTTGGATGGAGAGCAAACAAACTGAATGTAAATAAATATATGACATGCTAAATGCCAACGTTACCGTCATATTTAATGCATAAGGGGTATACCTGATTAATGGCCAACATACAAACTCAAAGTTGGTCCAAATGGAGGAAATCATTTAGTGCAAGGATTAGAATAAAGCCAGAAAAAAACCTGAGAGAAACTTATTTGTTATTGTAATTGAACAGGCCATGGGTGCGATATTGAATTTACGTACACAGCCATGTGATGTAAACTCTTAGTATCATGTGTACAAAAATTGGGCCCACAAATCATATTTGTGTAAGCCGCCAGCCTTTTCATTGATCTCTATCACTGTACTCAGGTGATACGAGACCAGCAAGTCGTACAACAGGTCAGGGATTACAGATTGGAGATCAAGTCACTGTTGACTTGGATCTTGAGATTGTGCAGTCATTGCAGCACGGGCATGGAGGTTGGACTGATGGAATGTATGAGGTAATGAGAAAAGTTAAATCTTAAAAACAATTTTTCAAGAACTCATAGAAATGAAATCTCAGGTTTGCATTTGGAAAGGAGTGAGTATTTATTCTTCATGCATTGTTTTAACAGTAATCTATATTTTGCATGCTAGTGCATGGATGCATGCTTTGCATTGTCTTTATCAGACTAGATGGACAGTGATGATTGATAATGTAAATTGATCATTTATTCATGACTTGAATGTCATGCCAGGGTACAATGTGTTGGGACAGAGCTCAGTATTGTTTGTGCATGTGCTAAGTTTTGCTGCAGAAAACGGATTTTGAGTCATTCACATGGTTGATTTCCTATTCTGTTGCTTTGAGACATCGTTTTCCTTGCTGCTTTTCTTTTGTAGAACAACCTCCAAAAACTTTGTAAACCCCCTAAATATTTTCAAAAATTGACTTTCTCCTTTAGTTAAAAACTCTGGAAATAGGAAAATGCCTTAATTGACAATAACAAAATGCCTCAGTTTTAGATGTCAGCCCTCATTTTCTGCTGAATGTTTTGCTAAATTTTAGACCTCGCATGCTTGAGGCCGTGTTGTTGACCACATACCCTCTAATGTAACATTTTGCCATTCAGTCTTGTGGTGTGTTGGCTTATTTCTCTTTACCTACCTTTCTTGCATTGTTTACAGACTCTTACAACTCCAGGAACAGTTGTTGGAATTGATGAAGATCATGATATTATGGTACTATATCCCACAGGCAACAGGTACAACTGGATGATAAACTGTGTAAAGTGCTTGGGCTGTGCAAAATTTTCAGCAACAGTTACTCATTGAAATTTGATCGTTGAAAAGTAATTATTTCCATGATTTTTAACCCTTTAACTTGCAAGAGTGACCAAGCCAGACATTCTCCATACAATTTCATTACAATATCAAGCAGACAAGTAATGGGAACTAAGAAAACATACATTTTAAAGAAATTATTACCAACTAATATTTGATCCAATACCAAATTCTCCAAACTCACATCTTAAGAATTATATGATAGATAGTTAGGAGAATTACTAATAAGATCTTGGAAGTGAAAAGGTCAATTGGAGTCAAGGAAAAGATGAGTTTGCAGGGGGTTTTCGTTCTAAAAAGATACCTTGTAATCACAGTTTAGTGTAAGAATTTGATTTTTATGATTGGGAAGTGAAAGTACAGCAGAATTTTGATTATGAATTTGGAAAGTGCTGTCAACACTGTGACCTGTCTCGCATTCCATTTGTTTCTGCTACGTAACGATAGACTTTTTACGTATTTTGTAGGTGGACGTTTAACCCAGCAATTTTGACCAAAGTAATCAGTACCTCGGAGACTTTGGAGAGTGCTATATCCCTCTCCACAGCTACACCTTCATCCCCCACTGCCTCTGGACCAAGTGCAGCTTCAGCTTCTGGTGCTGTGGCAGCAGTGCCAGGGTTGTCCTCTCAGTTTGTTGTTGGTGACTTGGTGCAGATAAGCAGTGATGTTGAAAAGGTCAAGATGTTACAGAGAGGACATGGGGAGTGGGCAGAGGCAATGCTACCTGTGAGTATTTTTTACTTTCCTTTTTGTGTTAGTAAAACTGTTGGATTGTATTTTGATCCATTTGAACTGCTAGTGTCCAAAATCAGACACTAGCATCCAAAGTCAGACACAAGTGTCCAAAATCAGACACAAGTGTCCAAAGCTGGACACCAGTGTCCAAAGTCAGACACCAGTGTCCAATCACAGCCTTGATTATTGCACATCTGTTCACCAGAGTGACTCAACACCCCAACCCAGTATTCCCCTTTTCAGGAGGTAACCGATAACATAATTATACTACTTGTTGTACCTCCTATTATCCCTCTAAAATCGCAGGGAATTCATGAAAATTTCAACAGGCAAAAGGACTGCCCTACTGGTTTGAAAATTTCTTTCACCTGTTGTGCATAAAATGAGGGAGAAACACTGCCATCCCAACTTAACCTTTTGTTAACCCACCTTTAATATTGAACCTCTTAATTTTCACCTTCCAGACTCTTGGCAAGGTTGGCAGAGTGCAACAGATCTACCATGACAATGACCTGAAGGTAAGTTATTATTAAATGAGTATTATTAAATTTAAATTTATATCGAGCAGTTTCTATAAAAATATTCAACTGTTACCATATTACCTGCAACTTTTCAATGGCCTTGGATACATATATCTTATTAACCAAGCGGGAGGGCTGCACTGGGAGAATATTGGCCCGAGGTCTTGACAGTACAGACCGAGCACAGCGAGGTCTGTACAAAAAAGACCGAGGGCTGATATTCTTCCAGTACGGTCCCGAGCAAGCTTGGTTAATAAGAGATTTATTATACGACTGAAGTTCCAAGGGACACAAGTGCGGTATCATTCGGGACCATTCGGGACAGTGCCCGGTCCAATACTGAGAGAATATTGACCGGAAATAGAGCATTTTGATAGGTTGATTTTAGTTATTGGCCCTCTGACTGCCCGAGTTGTGTAATAAATTTACATTTAATCTCTGTGTCATGTTCTTAAAGAAGACAATTTGCTCCTAAAAGCTACCCTGTTAGGATGTTTCTCTAGCCAAAGAATTATTTTTTGAGATTGGCACTGTTTACTGGTAAGACAAAATCCTGAGGAAGAACTTGTACTGGGGAGGAACTTGTGCTTGAATACGGCATTGAAATTAAGTAAATTAGGTAAATGTTGTGCTGTAGGTGTTACTCTTAATTTACATAATGCTTTGAAATCAGTTATTCAATACAAGTGTGGTGCTTTGTATTTTGTAAACTTGTAGGTGTTAACTCAAACTTAATCTGAATGTATACATTTTTTTTTTAATGGACTTGTCCTAAAGTTTTGCACTGAAATCTTTTGAATACAGTACAGTGTTGATTTGAAACTCAGGAAGGGGTGGGGGGGGGGGGGAGTTAGCAGAAAGGTTGTAGTTACCATCATTGACATTTTTATTGAGCTGAAGGTTTTTTTGTTTTTTTGTAGGTAGAGATTTGTGGAACATCATGGACATACAATCCAATCCTTGTCACAAAAGTAGCATCCACGACTGACTCACCCTCCCTAGGGGCATCAGCTGGAGGTATAAATTACATGTGGTGATGGTAATGTGTGTCTTTTCTTGTAATCTGCAAGAGTACCTTCAAATGGAAAGAAACCCAAGCCTGATTTCTGAGCACATACCTACACACTTGCTGTAATAATAGTTATCTAATAGAGAGAGAAAAACCAAAATTTTAATCTTAATTTTTTGATAAAGGATGAAGCAATTTTCGGTTGAAGGTCAGAGATAATCTGGGATTGCTTTGTCTTTGCATAATTCCAGTCTGTGATTGGTCTACAAAGTTTGAGCCATGCTCAAATCAATCAGACCCTCAATTAAAATCAATTGTGACTTGGTCATTTGGTTATATCAACTAAGATGAAATTATAAATTGGCCCTTCATCAGATGAAGGGCTAACGCTTGAAATGTCAGCTATTTAACTCTTTACGGTGGCCAAGTTACAAATTCAACTTAGTGGATATAACCAAATTACCTTGTTACCCCCATCAACGCAGCACCACAGTTTCTCTAGAAACTTACACCCTTTATAATAATTGTGACTTGGTTGCCTGAATTTTTCTCTGCTTATGGTAATTTTGGTTGTTTTTACATTGAGTGCTCATAGGCTAGTGATCACGTAAAGCTCTGTTATGATTGGCTGTTGGGATTATTCTGGTTTATGTTTTGTGACAGTTATCCATTTAACTCCTAAGAACTGATTGTTAATTCTCCCCTCTAGCTGCTACATATTTCCTTGTAAATTGGTTATGAGAATTGGGTGCTCAATCAAGGTAACGCCTACCTGATACGTTTTAGTGGATATTATGGGGAGAAGTTACTTGTTAATCACTTCCGGGAGTGGATGGGTTAATTAAAAACCGCTCTATAGGGAATGATAAAATAGAGGCAAGGCTGACTAGAGTATAAATCAACTCCAAAAGTTGTCAGCTGATATGCAAGTTGTGGAGGTAACTTGACTTGATGAATGTTCATGGCCCTCAAGGGTTTTCCGAAAATGGTCTTACTCTTGTAGCTGAGAGGTTATCAGCCCTTTTGAAGAAGCTGTTTGAGACGCATGTTCCAGGGGATACAGTAGAGGAACTGGTTAAGGCTGCCGCCAATGGTGACTCTCAAAGAGTTGAAGAGCTTCTGCTCAAGGAAGGTGCCAATGTAAGAACCTTGTAAACTTTCCACACCCCCATTATCTCGTGGTAGATCATGGGTAATTGAATGGTTGGGGTTGATGTCTGAGTTTTTTTTATCTTACAATTTTTTAGCGTCCCTCCTAACCCATTCCAACCTTGGGCGTAACGCGTGCGTAATTTGCGTATAAATTGCGCGCAACATGGCGGATTTACACGCATGATACGCGCGTGTAATGCTGCTATTCCCGCGGCAAGTACTGTAATAGGCGGCTGTGCCTGAAAAAGAGCCGTCAGGCGAAAGCCGAACGCGAAAGCCTCCTCGCAGTGATTCGCGCTTTCGATGTGAAGCGTTACTAAAGTGGGAAGGTTACTGATGTATAGAAACCCATTTATTTCTGGACTGAAAGGAAACAGTCAAACTGAAATTCAAATAGATTGATTGTTCCAAGTATGAAATGACAGGGCAATCCATACACCTCTACGTGTTCCTTCGACGTCTTTGGTTGACCCTTATACAAGTACTGAATTCGTCGCGTGCTGTTTAAATAAAAAGGGGGTAATTGGTCCCCAGATTCCCTGGGACAACATTCTAGCGCCAAAAGCGGGGTTATTACACTAGGGGTTATTTATATGAAGTACGCACTAAAAACTACTATTTCACTAAGCGCAAATCACGCAGACTCAACAAATGGCGGTAAACGGTCATATAGGTGGCGGTAGACCAGCGGTAACCGCATTTTATTGAAACTCCAGGGTCTCACTCTTCTTATGTCCTTTGATCAGGTTAATGGCGTATTTGCTGGGCACACGGCACTACAAGCTGCCAGTCAGAATGGTCACGAGGATACAGTCAGAGTTCTCATAAGATTTGATGTGAACCTGGAGGCCGAGGTAAATGTGTTAAAGATATATCTGAATTGATTTCAGTTTCGAGCGAGTAAATAGTCAAGAGTAAGGCGACGTTCACACTTGGTGCTCGAGCACGGTGCCCGAGCACGATTCTTGATGGGCACTAATGTGAACACACCTTTATGTTTTTTTTCAAGTACCCACGCCAGAATTCGGGCATCGTGCCTGTGGACCTTGTACTCGAGAACTGAACCAGGAACAGATATATCGGGTACTTAGTGTCTGAACACAGCACCATTTTGTGCCGGTGCCCTGGCACTAATGCTCGGGCACCAATTGTGAACGCAGCCTAAGAAAGGTGGTCCATCGCTTCTTTCACTTTATGGCCAACCTTCAAATCCATGAGAGTGATTAGCATCTAATTTCTCCTTTCGTTATCTTTCTGAGGCAAATATTGAGTTTATGAGAATAGATAAATTAATCTTCTTGCCATTGTTAGGACAAAGACGGTGACCGTGCTATCCACCATGCGGCGTTTGGAGATGAGTCGGCAGTCGTGGAGCAGCTGGTCCGTGCCGGAAGTGACATGAACGCGCGGAATAAACGCCGTCAGTCACCCTTGCATGTGGCTGTCAATAAAGGACACACAGGGGTGGTGAAGAGTCTTCTTGCTCTAGAATGTCACCCCAGCTTACAGGTGACGGGAGTTTTGATTTTCTCGAAGAAAAATTCAGTACCGAGCGTAATGCCTCCATAGAAGTAAAGTGGAATCAGAAAGGACACCATACGGTTATATCGAACGAAAACTTTTATTCGTGATGGTTTTTCCTCCCCTTTCCCACTTCCCCTCGTTTTGTCACAGATCTTCCACCCGTCCATTATGGCGACCGAATATGCGCCGCGCTGAATCTCGCGCTTGGAAACACAAACTATCGCATGCGAGCATGCTTAACTTAATTGAAGAGCGAAATTCGTTTAGGACTCTAAAATCTTAAGCTTTACTCAGGTGAAATGAACTGCTCGTTAAAAAAAAGTGTTTCTGTCAGTTTAGAATTTGATTTGTTTAAGTCATATAAAATTATCCAATTGTCCACCGTGTTAGCTTTTACTGAAACCTTCATTGTGAATTTTTTCAATCGTTAGGATACCGAAGGAGACACTCCGTTACACGATGCTATCTCTAAAAAGCGTGACGATATGGTCACGATGCTACTAGAAGCTAACGCTGACGTAACAGTGGCTAATAATAATGGCTTCAATGCTCTGCACCATGCTGCTCTGCGTGGAAACCCAAGGTAAATTGAAATGGTAATTTGGTAATATCAACTAAGTTGAAATTGTAAATTGGCCACCGTAAAGAGTTAAACAGCTGACGTTTCGAGCATTAGCCCTTCGTCAGAGCGAATAGGTTGTTTCAACATGACAAGGGCTTTCTCGACATATCAAAGCGGAAATTTAGCCATGTTTTATTTATTTTAACCCGGAAAGTCCCAGAAGTGTTGCACGTATAACTTCTCTCGTCAATATCCAATATTATCCAGCGAACAGGTAATGAGAATACTCAAACTTATCAGGCAGAAGCTGTTTTCTTTATCTAACACCAAATTCTGGTTACTAATTTATAAAGAAATGTGTAGCAGCTACAGAGGAGAATTAGTTTTTACCAATCAGATCTTGAGAGTTTAAGGGTAAAACACTGTGAAAGGACATAGACGATCGAAATTAGACGGTGAACTTTTCATTTTCGACCGCATTTTCCCACCTGCAAACCTCCACATACAGAGGATCCTGGTGCACCTTAAATGAATGTGCCTGTTTTGTGTGCCTCGTGTTTATTTTTTATTTTAAATGTTTGTAGCGCAATGCGCATCCTCCTTACCAAGCTCCCTCGTTCATGGATTGTGAATGAGAAGAAGGATGATGGGTACACGGCTCTTCATCTGGCCGCACTCAACAATCACGTGGAGGTTGCCGAGCTGCTCGTCAAACAGGCCAGTCCTATTTATATTTTCTCAGTGTGAAAATCTTACTAAATTTACCGACGTGACGCTTAAGGAATTGCCAATCCGCGCAGTATGCTTGTTAGTGGTCTCTGTAGCTCAGTGGGAGAGCATCGCAGCACGTTATCCGAAGGTGTGGGGTTTGATTCAGATTTTATCTCTCTTTGTTCAACGCTTGTGACAAACCGATAACATCTTCCATTGAGACACACAACTGTTTGCCATTACCTGCTTAGTTTTTTGACGAATTCGCGGATAATTTAACGTGCCAGCTGGTATCACGGTAGCAGGCACCATGAATAGGCCGATATTGCTAATCGCACTTTCCTCAGCAAGTGTCCTTTCCTGGGCCATTGCTATATCACTTGCTACGACGACCTGTGGTACGAATACCTGTGTGACTTGAAAGGTATCTTGCATCTATGGGTACTAACTCTTTACCCCCTAACATCCATATGCAAGTTCTCCAGGACTGTTCTCTATACATTTCTTATGGTGCTTACATGTTCAAGGAGAATTCGTTTAACAGTTAAGAAGTTCTTTGAGTTGGCGATAATTTCTTTTATTCTCGTAACCTTAGTGTGTGATTCAGGGGTGATACTGTTGACAGAAATTAGATTTGTATCACTGTTAGGGGCCAAAGGATTCAGTAAGTTTTTAATCTGCATTGGGTTTTTCCAGGCATTCACAAATACAAATTCTATAGCAAACAGGTCTCGTCTTATTTCCCTTCTCTGTGTTTGTAGGCAAAAGCAAACAAAGATATTCAGAATACGAACCTTCAAACACCGCTCCACTTGGCTGTGGAAAGGCAGCATACACAGATTGTCAGAGTGAGTACTAAAAACAAAAGAACTTTCGCAGTTGAGTCAAATATTGTCATTTCTCTTCCACACGGATATCGAAGAGGAGACAAAAGGCCAAGAATGAGTGGACAAAACTAACACACCGTAGACCTTGTGTTTATATGTAGTTATTTTGTTTTGTTCTTCATTTGGTTGTAGTGACTGATTTAGAAATAAGGTTATGTTAGTGTCACTCGACGATCGGTACGATATTCTGGTTCGCACTTAAAAGGACCACTGCTACACTTACATCTTACGAATCAGTACGTTAATTTCATCATGTTCTCGCATAATGTGCAAATATTGAAAGCTTTGATCCTTTACAAGATAGACTTAAGTCCCATTTTGCTTTCCCTCTGTCTTCTAATAATAATCTTTAAAACTTTTTAGGCTTTTTTTTCTGCAGTTGCTTTCTCTCTCTCTCAGTTAATCTCTTATTAAATTTTTATCTGTTGGTCAATGTTTACAGTACTGTTCCATACTTGGCACTCGTACCATAACTCATAATTTATTTAAGGCTCAAAGTTTTCCTCTAACTTCGACGCAATCGAGCAGTAATTGTACCTTACACTAAGCATTTTGTATTGGATAGCTTCTTGTACGTGAAAATGCCAAGTTAGATGTCCAAGATAAGGACGGCGACACTCCCCTTCACGAGTCCCTCAGGCACCACACTCTGTCACAACTTCGACAGCTACAGGATATGCAAGATGTCGGCAAGGTAACACGTGCAATTGTTTTCTGCTGCATAGGGGCTTGGCTAATTAGGACCTCACAGAGTACTTGCTCGAAAAAAATAAATCCTCTTTCCTAAAGTTTCTTCCTCTTCAATTTTTTTCTAGAGAATTAAACATTGCATATCAGTCTTGTCGTATCTTGCCTATGGAACAGGTTGTTAGGCATCTTCAGCAATGACCAAAGTGCTTTCTTAGTAAAGGAAGGTCAAAAAGGCTGATTACAATTTCTAATACAGTGATACTGGAGGGATATTTCTAAATTTGTGAAAGGAATTTTTTTTTCAAGTGAAGTGCTCTTTTCTTTCTTTTTGTGCGAAAGTCAACGCGAGAAAATTATTCTCTAGCGTAAGTAGCGTCTCAGGTTTTGTGTTCTAAAAACTTTGCGATTAGAGGCTGACTGTTTGACCTTTCGGGGGAACTAGACGAGAGGTTATTCTTGATAAATAGACATCCGACATGTACCAATGTATTTGTGCACTCTATGAAGGAGGGAAAGAAAAATTCTTTTATTTGCATTTCCAGCTTCTTATGGGTTTGGGAACACAAGGTGCCGACAAAAAGAGCAGTGCATCCATCGCCCTCTTCCTGGCTGCTAATGGCGCCGATCTGAATGTAAAGAACAGAAAAGGACAAACACCTCTGGATCTCTGTCCTGACCCTCATCTCTGCAAAGCTTTGGCTAAATGTCATAAAGAACGGGCCAGGTGAGAATGGAACCAAAATATGGAACATGAATGGTCTTAGCCTGCAGTGTAGGCGTCTTATTGGGTTCATCCCCTCTTAATTTTTTCACCATCGCTCACCCCCTTGGTATAAATTTCTCTTTCTCCCCAGCCTTCCGCTTCCATTAAAATCAAAGATGACGGCCATAATTTTCGATAAGAAAATATTGAGCACTCGCTCACCAGAATTACGTCTGCTCTGTTGGCTAACCCCTAAAGAATACGTTTTTTTTTTCCAAGGAAACGCGTCATTTCTTACATAAACTCACTCTATATTCTTTTATCTATCATCATTTTTAACAGTGATAATCAAAAGAACAATTCAAACGCTACAATTCTGGTAGATGTGGATGAGAATGAAGGACTGGACGAGTGTATGGTGTGCTCAGACATGAAACGCGACATGCTGTTTGGGCCGTGTGGACACGTGGCTACTTGTTCGCTGTGTTCTCCCCGTGTGAAGAAGTGCCTCATGTGTAAGGAGACTGTGCAGTCTAGAACTAAGGTATTTACAAACTACGCTGGGAATTGCCTGGGGTAGGGGGCATCTTCAACTTCCTTTGATTCGTTGTAAACTGCTACTAGTGGACTGGCAAAGTCCCCCGCACAGTGTTGTAAGAATGGCCCTGAAAAGCCCCATGGGGAGTGGTCATCTAACCCATCCATCCATCCATTGATCCATCCACCATCCATCCATCCACGCTGTCTGGTTTGTCGCGCTAGCGTTACATTAAATGTTACGTAAAGATGTGGTGCTGCGTGACTGAGAAGAAAATTGTGGTAATCAGGAATTGAATTTTGTTTGTTTTATTCGCCACGTGAATGGTTCAGAAATTTCGCGCTATCCTCACAACCAATCAGATCCAACAGAATTATCTACCGCGTCTAAGAAACCCACGTTTTCCCGCGCTTTAGGCAGTTCGTTCTCTTTGAGTCCTCATTGGCTATTCCTAATATTTTCCTTATTTCTGATTGGCCGTTGTGATTACGGTGGTTTTCGTTTAACGATACTTGAGCAAAAAGCGCGCAAAGAATTTCTGGTGCACTTGTAATACTCTGTCACTTTCCCGTGTCATTTTAGATCGAAGAGTGTCTAGTCTGTTCGGAGAAGGTCGCAAGAGCGCTGTTCAAACCCTGTGGGCACATGGTTGCCTGTGAAAGTGAGTGTATTTAGTTCTTTTCTTAACATTATACTTCTTCCAATCCACAAGGTTAAAAAGGGTTACATATCGTGTATTCCACTCTTTAGAGACAATATTGCCCCTCTTCTTTGCAAAGAGATTCTAGTCAGCTTAACATGCAATTAACCTTTCAACATTTTTATAATGTGTAACCCTGATGCTATTTTAGTGATTCTTTCGCACGCAAATTTTTGTACAAGTGGACCAAAAAATATCAGAGAAGGAGATGCGCCTTTATTTATTTTTCGTATTTGCAGCTGCTCTCTCTGATATAGTGTATTTGTTCAAACCATTTACTGTATAATGTACTTGTTTCTCCAGATTGCGCTGTATTGATGAAGAAATGTGTGCAGTGTCGAAACCACATCGACGAGTCTATACCATTCATTGTGTGCTGTGGTGGAAAAGGTTGGTACATTTTCTGCAAAGTAAACAACTGTGTTCAATTATCGTGTCAGTGAACCTTGGATCAAACGGGTGATCTAAGTGGTGTAGTGATAGTCCACAAAGCAAGGACAGATAGCGACCCTAAAACGTAAAATTAATGCCTCGTTAATTTCAGCACCAAAGCGGCCCTCTTCGTGTACGGTCAGAATTTACATCGGAGGAAATTTTTATATAGCACTATACTACCTTCTACGCTCCTTCACTGTAAGATGAGCTTACAGATTTCCATATCTCTTTAACGCGTTCTGTTCTTTTGGTTTAGCCGCGCCCACGACACAAACAAAATCAAGCGGTAAACCTGAGATTAGTCAACAGGAATTTACTCAATTGCAGCAACAACTTCAAGACATGAAAGAACAGGTAATTTCTTATAGTCTCGATTTTCTGCATGTATTATCAGCCAATCTCATAGATGAAAATATCGTCGAGAAGGAGCGACCTGACCCATGTGACTTTTCCCGCGCTTGGCGGGGACTGCGAATCAAACTCTTTCCAAGAAGCGCGATTCTTTTGGTCAGCGGCATAGGTAGCAAGGTTGTGGTCAAACCCGTTGTTATGAGTTTGTGCGGACCGTAGTTTTGTTTTGTATGCTGTCTCTTCTACCAGCCAATCAGGTGTTAGGAACATTTTTGGGTTCGACAAGAGCCTCCAACATCTTTTGCTCAGGTCAAGGGTATCGAAGGGTTGAGAACGAGATTGATCGTATCTTGAGGATTTTTATGTTGCTTTGAAACCTATGTAAACTTTAATCTCTGTTGTTTTATTTTTTCTTAAGACGCTGTGTCCTGTTTGCATGGATCGAAAGAAAAACCTGATATTCTTATGTGGTCACGGCGCATGTCAACTGTGTGGAGACCGAATGCAAGAATGTCCAATGTGTCGAAAGACCGTGGAAAGAAGAATTCTTCTATTTTGACAACAAAAACTTTTACATAAGTTCTTAACGGATTTTTTTTGGAAAAGTGAGTCTGACAATTTTCTGCGAGAAGAGTACAGTCCAGGGTATAGATGTGTTTGGACTTCAGCAAGTTAGAAGCACAATGTTAATGCCATGGAAATTTAAGAGGCTAAACTGGAAGCCACAAGTAGGAATTTGCTCTTTCGCCTCATTCTTTGATTAGTCTCGCTGAAGCCATAGGAATCTGAATATGTACTGACAATTTAATTCATAAAAATTTTGGTAGCTATTTGCAGCGTAATTAGATACTCGATCAGTTTGCTGAAATGGCTGTTAAACGTGCTCGGTGGACTACAGAGAAGCTATCGAGGAATAGCAATCGTAGCTGACACAAGTGCGTAAAAAGGACCTCAAACTTATTAAAAGTATACAACCAATCAACTCAAAATCTCGCTGTTGAAGGAACAGTTGTTCAGAAACGCAGAGTTATGACAATTTTTGCAACTCCACAAACGCTACTTTTCTCTCCTACAAATGTTGCTTGCGCGTTTGCAAGGCGGTGCACAATACCTAGTTCGATTGTGCTTCAGGATGTTAATTTTTTGTTGTGAACGATTGGCATACTTAATTACCTTCTGTATTTATTTCTTCGTTTTGGGGTAGGTGTTCATCAGCGTGGATCGTTAGATTGTCGAAGTTGTGGGAGATCTACGGGGCAAATAGAAACCCTTATGGCACTGAGGTTAAAATTTGACAGCAAACAGCCTTGGCGCGAAAATAACGTAACCAAAGAAATACAGGAAAAAAATATGGCGAAACTAGAAAGGTTTGCCATGGATCGGCTTACGTCTATTTGAAAGCTCCAAAGAAACCCGGCAATGATAAACTAAAGCGGTGTTATCATTATACTGAAACCGTGTGGAAACAGTTTGTTCGGAAAACAGAGAAAACCTGTTACTTTCTCATATACCAAAGGTCTCAGTTCCGCCCGTTAACGTGCTAAATTTTTGTGGCATTTTCTCTGACTCTAACGACACTCTTCCTCGTTCGATTTCTGTCTGTTAGTCATTGGTAACAAGAGTGGGACGACTCAGGAAAATAGCGGGTATGCTCAGGACGAGTAAATGTTTTCACGCCTCCTCAGCTCGCATTTCATGGTCCCCAGGAGCGCGCAGGCACCTGTCACCTGAATAAACGCAAATCAATGCCTCTCCACCGTGGAGTATGAAATGGTATCTCTTCTGGGAAGAGGGTAGCGTGCAGAAGTGGCGCGTAATTTTGGCGAGCGCGTGCAAAGTATTTTCCTGGTGAAAATTTTAGCCACCCTTTGATTTTACAGCAGCGAAGGCCGGGGAGGGAAAGAAATTTGTCACAAGTGGGCGAGGAGGGACGGTCAAGAGGAAGATGTGGGGGGAAAAGAAATTACCAGCATTTTCCCCTACTCTAACCCTAAATCAAACATGGCCGGTCAAATAAACCATCGCGAACTTTAAACTTTACCTCTCCCCCTGACAAGAGTGCAGGCTAGGGAGAGAGGGGTATCCTTCGAGCTCAGCATTGGCAACTCGATTGGCAGATTGATTTTAGAGCCAAAATCGCGTACATCTAATCAGATTTACACCCAGAGGGAGTTACAGCATCTCAAGTCGCTTCATGCTTTGAAAACTGGGTCAACTTTGAGCGAGTGGGTGACTTTACCTACATCTCGACAGAGAAGCCGCTCCTTGCGTCACCTGAAATACTTGGTAACAATAACATCAGGAGAAACAGAACCAGTAATACACTTTTAATGTTTATTATTTACATAACACGGATAACGGTGAAAGTAAAAAGAAAGAAGAGTGTTACACTCAACTGTAGAGCATAATTAAGGTTAGCTTGAAATGACGAAGCGCCATATTTACACCAAGTAATACCTTACCATTCGTACAATTAAAATGAGCGGTTCGAAAGATGGGATTTTAGGAAATATTTTCCGCTAAAACATTCCCATTACCATCACATTTTGTCCCCAAAATAATGTACATTAATTGTAAAAGGATAATTCGACCACCCTACCGTGATGAAGAACTACTCTCGAATTCAATGTAAATATTCAAAAATATGTATTATACCAAAAATGTAAAAGGACAAACGGGACGGTCTTCGATTGTCTCGCTTCTTAGAAAATTTGCTTTCTGAAAAGTGGCAGAGACGGCCACAATTTTTAAGAAATTAGACTGAACACTTACATGAGAGAATTAATCTAAAAACAACTCTTTTTAACTGTTTTAGTCCAGGAGTGAGATATCCCGCCATCTAACGATTCTGCTTGCATATGAGAGTATCACAAATTTGGAGGAGTCCACTAATCTGAAAAGGAAAAGAATGTGAAGGTTAAGGTGCCTACTTTTGTCAGAAGAAGCCGATTAAGCCATTGATTCATTTAGAGAAGTTCTCTGTTATACAGAGGTGTTCGGTAAGACCAACCGCTCTGATGGGAAAAACTTGGCAAACCTATCCCTTCAATTACACCTGTTTATATCAAGGTATCAAAACAAACAAATAAAAATCAACTTATTGATAAAAGACCTACCACGAACCTGATTCGTTTGCTTCTACAACTGGCGAAAAGGACATTAGGTTATCCACAGCTCCAACCACAGAGGTTGACATGGGAGCAAAGAAGACAGAGTCTCGTCGCTTCTCACTCCTCGCTGGGGAGTCAAGATTAAACGCAGCCAATTGACTGCGTGGCGTCACACCGGCTGAGCCTTCCTTTCGAGGCAATGCGGTCAGCGTAACGAGCGGCGAGCCATCATTACTGGCAGGAAATCGTCGCACCACGTTTGCCGGTGACATCATCCCTAAACTGTCCCCAAGTGCAGGAGTCTTGCTGTTCTCAGAGGGGGAAACAAATATCGTGGTCTTCGGCATGGGCGTTATTTGGCGGGAGTTTGGTGTAGGTGTGTCCATGTCTGAAAGGTACCTGAGGATGTGTATGGGTGTCCTACCAGTCTTGGGTTCGCTTTTAGTGATGGAAGGCTTGAGAAAAGTCACGGGTTCGTCTGGCGGAGTGAGGTTGACATCTGCGCCGAGATCGGCGTCTTCCAATTTTGGTTCTTTGTCGTCAAACACAATCTCTAAAAAAAAAAAAAAAATGAACCAAGTGATAAGCTTATTTTGTAGGTGGAGACTCCCAAAAGAAGACAGTCTCATTAGTCAACAACCAACCAATGGCTTTCAACTTACCATCCACGTGCTCTACTGAGTCCACAGGTTTCTTTCCAATGTCTTCTTCATCCGACGAGGACGGACATAGATATCTACAGAATGCATCTGGTTCTTGACCCTTTGGATCGAGATCACATGTTTTAGAATTTACCGTAACCCTTCTTTAATACAGTGGCTATAGCGAAGGGCGCTCGCATAGAAAGAAACCGGGTAAAATAGTTTTTTTTTTTCTAAGGAATACGCGATTGAAACAAAACTGACGCATTCTAGTCTGCCGAAACTAAAAAGCCTTATTTTACAGAATGACCTACGCGCAGTGAAAATATTCCCTCCTTTTTCTACCCAGGCTTGTTTTCTTCGCCAAAATCTAAGTTCTCTATTTGGATAGCAATATATTAGAATTGCCGGTCGACTCACATTTTTGGACGAGTCACTTGCAGAAGGCTCCTCCGTTGTTTGGAACAGTTTTACTGAAATTTCTTCGGGTGTCTGCTCGAAAAAAGAGAGATAACAGGCAACATAGTAAGGTTTCCGTTAAGGAAGCCTCCCGGTTAGCTCAATTGGTTAGAGCGCCGGATTGTGTTGTGAGGGAGGTCGAGGGTTCGAGCCCCGGCCGGACCGACACTCATGGTCTTAAAATAAGTGAGGAGAATTTGCTACCTTTCTATAATCAAGAAATGGATAGATATTCTAGTCTTCTCGGATAAGGACGAATAAACCGTAGGCCCCGTCTCCTGCAGGGTTAGGGGTAGGAGACGTTAATTTCCCACGCACGAGAATACTGTGTTGTGGACGTCCTACCTTGGGGTGGGATGGGTGGGAATTGGCCCTGAAAAGCCCCCATGGGGAGTGGTCAACTAACGTATGTATGTACGTATGTATGTATGTATGTATGTATGTATGTATGTATGTATGTATGTATGTATGTATGTATGTATGTATGTATGTATGTATGTATGTATGTATGTATGTATGTATGTATGTATGTATGTATGTATGTATGTATGTATGTATGCATGTATGTAAGGAAATCAAATATCGCTACTCCGAAGCCTGAAGCTCAAGAATTGAAGAGGGTAGCGCTAGTTTTCCAGAGCATTCACGCAACGAAGTTAGACAACACCAAAGTAATCCCGGACAAATTTCGACACTCGATTGAAAAAATTGCCCCGATACATCGAACTTAAAAGCTTACCTTTCCCGCAATCGCAGTCTCCAAAGGCGCTGAATCTCGGTATTTAGAAGGCGTTCTCCTCAATGACCTTCTCAATCCCGACCTGGGGCACTGTGTTGTAGGTTTGGCTTCGGCGTCAGATTCGGATGAGCTGCATTCTGTGCTTTCTGTTCCGCGTGGATCACCCTCGTGGATAGCAGAGACTCTTCGTCGAGGCCTCTGCTGGTAATAAGGTGTTCCTGACCGACTGCGGCATTTGCGCGCCGAGAAACGGCGCGGGGTTAACCTCTTAGCTTTGCTTTCGCCCGAGTTTGCATTATCTTCATCAGCGGTCTCCATCGGACTACCAACTCTTTCGTGAGCTGCACATGCAGGTGTGATCTCATGACCGGGCGATTGGAAAGTAACTTTTCCTGGTGTCTTTCGAGGTTTGTCCTGTGTGGTTTTACAAGCAGATTTTAAAACTTCTTGCTTCCCCTGTTCGAAATCGCAATGCATTTCGTCGTCTTCTTTCTTGCACTCCATTTCACACACACTTTCCTCGCTTGGTTCTTCAAGTTTCATTCTAGTTCCTGTAACAACCATTTCGCTCGGTTGAATGCCATTGTCTGGAGTAAGTCTTAGCCTAGTGCTGTCCTCACTGATAATCTTGGGTGTGGTCACTATCACGGGCGTGCTGTTACCAGCCATAACACGTAACTGTGGCGTCTTACGGATGGATCGGCGCACTGGTGTTAATACCACCTCATCGCTACCATCTGCAACACATTTGAACAAGGTCATGACACAACAAATACACATTGCACGCCAAACAATAAAACATTCGCCTTTTTAGGTATAGCTTTCTGTTTATAAACGTCAACAAATTTCACTTCCCGGGCGTTTCAGTTTTAATTGCCAGTGATGTATTCCTTTGGTTATCAACTCCCATGTTTGAAACACGAAAGTATGCGCGCTGAACTCTGGCCGGTGCGTGGTGTTCTTGGGTAAGACAATTGCCGATAGCAGCTGCCTCTCTCCAAACTCATTCTTGTCACCAAGGCATTCCCAGTCAGGCGCCGGGTCAAGATAGCGGCCGGCCAAGTCCCAGGTTCCTCTCTCTTCTTTTCATGAAGAAAGACGATAGAGGACCCTGGGAACAAAGCGGGTACCAGCAAGCTTAGGGGAAAGCCTGACTAATAAATGCAAGGATTTTCAACCAATCAAGAACCTGTATCCCATCTGGGTTTGGCACTTTTCTTGGTCGTTTCGTAAAGTGGAAACCTGGATGAGTTCGGGCTTGGTGGGCAATTTGACCGTGGGCAAGATTGAATCCGCCTACAGAGTTATAAAATACAGAAGATAGACAGTTGTCTTTGTCAAGCAACTTACCATTTCTTTTGCTCTTTTTCACAGGCGTTAGAATAGTAACAAAAGCCTCTTCCTAAATTGGATTAAAATCAAAGAAAACCTGACTATTTGACCAACAGAACGAGAACACAAATTACGACTTCTAATACAGCCATTTAGCACGGAATTTTCCGAAATACGTGTAATTCTCCATAATGGTACTGTTTGCCATCAAACGCAACCTCGCTCATTTTTCTCTCTGAGACATTCAATTATTTTCTGTAACTGGTGTTCGTTACTTTTTTTGGTGTATTTCTTCCACGAAGTTGTCTCAAGGGCAAGTGTGTGCGTGCGCAGCAATCCATTGCGTTTCTCGCGAAAGGAACCTTCGTTTGTTTCCAGCATCCTTTTGATAGATCTACATGAGCAGCTACATGAAACAAGAAATTAAAACGTTTACCTGTTGATGTCGTTTTTCGGCTCTTAATTTCTCCTTTTCTTCAGCCATCTTTGCCTTCATTGCCATTCTCATTTCTTGAATTCTGTTTCTTGTCGCAGCCGCTTTGTTGTCAACTTTAGCGCCAACATTTGCGGATAGTTTCTAATCGGTACCAAATCAAAATTAATTCCTCCTTAAAACATAATTGCAATGAACAAGAAGCTTAGCAACCCTTCAACTTCTAAGAGTGACAAGCACCTAATTTCATTCTACACTATCATCCTAAATCAGACATTTCCTTTATAAGCTCTAGAACTTGGTGGAATACTATCTTAAATTCTGACCATGAGTTTTATCGTTATTTATGTTTTTATAAATTGTAAAAAGTTTGTAAATAGTTTCTGAAAAACCTCACGAGGATGTTACTATTAAAGGTGATGAGATTTTTTTTTTAAATCGAACATTAAGGTCAAACAACACATTTTTAGTCACCAACTAAAAAAAGCTCTTGATTGTTAAACAATTTCTCCTTGCCAGTATCATAGAAAATATATATAAAGACCAGTATGAAGAACTTCCATTCTGATCTCAGGGGTAACAATTAATACCACGTGATGCACTTGACATCTCTAGCTAGCCTGTAACTGCAGTTATGCATGTCCATGAAAAGAGCACCTTCATCTGGGACATAAAACATTGAAAAGTAGACTTCCCAAACCATTGCACCATCTTTTTAAAATAATTCTTTATACTGAGATAACCTTAACTTGTATTGACACAGGAAAACTTTAAAACTTTCATATGTGCTACCGTGGTTACAAAGCTACCTTTGTTTTAGTCTTCTTCAAGGATTTTTTTGTCTTCCTTTCTTCTTCTTGCCAATTGTTTTCTTTCAACTTCTCCAGTGCATGAAATTTAGCATTCACGTCTTCAACCTGAAAGGTTAACAAAGAATACCTAATATGTTCTCTACCAAACAGACTTTAGAAAAGAAAAAGGTAAATTATATACTTCATATAGCTACCTGAAAATAGATCATTTCCCAGAAGCCTTGGAGGTCAGAGGCAGTGGCTTGCTTTTCAGCAGTTTTGTCCTACAGAAAACAAAAGTTTTACATAAAAACTTTACTTCTTACAAGCTACAAAAAATTACAAGCAATACATACTGATCATGTTCCAAGAATGATGAAGTAGAGCCAGTAAATTCCAATAAAAAATGTCATCTACATCATAGGCAGGCACATTCATTGTGTTCATTGTGAACAAGTGCTCTCATAAATTCACTTGAGTACTTCACTTTGAAATTCAAATGCACTATATAAAGAGAAAGTTTTTGCCATGTGGTCTGCAGGTTCAAACAGGATTTACCTGTGCCGTTGTGGCAAGCCTTAACCCTTTAACTCCCAGAGATGATTAACACGTAACTTCTCCCTAAAATATCCATACATTATCTAGCAAACAGACCATGAGAATATTCAAACTAATCAGGTAGAGGTTTTTATCTTGATCTAACTATAAATTCTCATAACCAATTACAAAGAAGTGTGCAGCAACTAGAGGGGAGAATTAAAAATCAGATCTTAAAAGCGAAGGTTGAAGGAACTTTCTTCTGGTACCAAGTTAATGTAGGGACATAAACTAACTCACCTCACTCAGGTCTATGAGGCCAGAAAACTGACGAAACCTCTGATCAATTAACAGCTGGGCTTGACCAATTACTGTCCTTATTTGCCCAGTCACTAAAGAAATTAAAAACATTGATCTGAGATGCAATATATATTTTTTTTTTTACTTCCTGGTATTTGGGACATTTTGAGATACACATGTAACAGCCATTTTGTCAGGTCTTGGATTAAGTGAAACAGCGATCATTATCAAAACACTGTGCCACCTGTTCCCAAGAGATGTAGCATGAACTGAATGGTGTAAACATTCCCTTAGTATTTCTAGTTGCAGATCAGAGAGAACTACTTTTTCACAACAGTTTTATTTCACCAAAGCTTGAATTATATCACCAATAAATACATGCAAAAGTCAATGTAGGTAAATCAAGGAATATTCAACAAACTTATTTTTAATAGAATCACCATTTGGGCTCGAAATTAACTTTAGAAAGACTGTAGAACATTCTACACTATACCTTCCTCACTGAGATTTTCTTCATCAGTATTAATTCTCTCCCACTTTGAACAGATTTCATTCAACCTGTCAGTCTCCTTTGCCACAAGATCCCTAAAGTATGATGCATCCTGTTGAGAGTCTAGATCACTGACATCATCTGCTTCTTTGACTAATGTAGACTGTCCTTGGCTGTTTACGATCATTTTGGCATCTGTTGGACAAGATGCAGTGCCATTTTTCATGTCTACATGACTATCTTCCTGGCCGTTAGAGCTGTCGCACTTCTCCACTTTACGATCATCCATCTGTTGTCCACCATCCTCTTTTTCATCATGTGTACTATTCATATGACAAACTGCCACAGGGTTTCCCCAAGCTGTACTTTCTGTCTGCATTGGTTCAGTTGACTTGCCCTCGTTGGGACTAAAAAAAGATGCGGATGTTGGGAATATGAATTCTGCTGCACTCTTTGGGCTAAGTGGTTGAAACTTGAATGTTTTTGATAAGTATGTGAAGGTGTTGATGCCACCAGGAGCAGTGAACTGAAAATCTTTGGGAGCAAGAGATGGCAGCTGTAATTCTGATCCTTGATTTTGCACACCCCTCTCCACACCTTCTGAGCTACCTCTACCAAATGAAACAGTATTCTTTATGTTTTCCATAGCTGGTAAATTCAATTTTGTAAACTCTGGTTTGGTTCCTTCAAGTGAAATTTGTTGGGTATCCTTAACACTTCTTGTCAATTTCTCTTGAAGTTTCTTGACTTGAGATCTTGTTTTAACTTGGTTCTGTGGCTCTGCTGTACCAAAAATGAAACAAATTAACTTGTATTGAATATAGTAGAAAAACCATTTTTTTTTTAAGGTGAGCCCAAAGATAAGAAATCCAAAATAAGTTCTTCATTCATTTACCTTTCTCACTGAACTGAGAGACTGCAACATTTTTGCCTGTTGAAGATAACTTCATTTGAACACTTTGCCCTGTGACCCTACCAGTCCTGTCTGAGCTGAGTTTAGCCTAACAAAAGTTACAGACATAAGAGGAATACAGTATGTTACATGCATAAGCTTGATTACAAATATAAAGTCAAAATTTCACACACATACATTTAGTTAAAGATTTTACATCCATGGACCATATAACTGAGTATCAGCTGATGGGAGTTGTCAGTTAAAGTAGAAGTTGGCTTAGTCATTTGTCAGACTTTATGAAGGACTCAAGCTTCAGTGTTCTTCTCTAAATATGATCATGTACTCAGAACTCCAAACTTAACCATTACCAGGGTTGCCACTCATTAGAACCCAAAAATTTCCCTGACTTTTCCCTGACCTCAAAACATTTTTCACTGACCTTGAATTAAATTAATTATCAAACAGGCCAAATCCACTTTTACATTTCTCCGTCGCTTTTAAGCTTTCTATCCGATTTGCGACACCCGATCGACTACTTCAGAACCTTTGTGGAACCCTCAAAACAAAATTCACTGAATTTTCACTGACTTTGATGAGAACTAAGATTTTCCCTGACTTTTTGTAAAATTCCCTGACTTTTCCCTGACCTTGAAAAATTTTTGTTTTTCCCTGACTTTTCCCTGACCGTGGCAACCCTGATTACTGCAAAGCTGTGCTCTTTCAGACTTGGAGAGTGACTTCAAGGAATGTTTGGAATAAAATGCTCCATTAAAACTTGATGGAACATCAACTTCTCTTTGGGTTATTACAAAGAAATTAAAAGCAGAGGGAAGGAGAATTTAGGAGACCATTTCTACCTGCTCAAGGTTTTTCCATGCAACCTTTCATTTACACCTGGATTATCTTGTCTCAAAAAACAAGAGTGCCAAGGTCTTGATAGCTTTCATAAAATCAGTTATTACTAACAATTTCTCTAAGACAAATATTGGTAGCCTGTGGCACCTGGCATCTGCCAGATGACAGCCCTGTGCTATATTCCATACAAAACAATGTAATGCAGTAACTAACCTTTTCCTTTAACTTATTATTATGTGCGGCTTTAGATTTGGGCTCCACCTTTTTGACCATATTACTTTTCAGATTAGTTGCTTTACTTGATTCCTTTGTAGCAATCCTAGCTGATGCCCTAGTGACCCGTTTGTCAGGTTTGTTGGCAGCACATGGGTCAGGTTTAACTGGTTGAGTAAGTCCTCTGTTCAATTTCTTCACTGAAATAATGGAATAAAGAGCAGCATCTTCTTGGTGTTTGACATGACGCACCACAAAAGACTTCTTTTTCTGGGACTCAGAACCCTTCTTTAGTTTTCGCTCCTCTTGCCACTTGACTAACTGTTCCCTTCTGCTGAGCTGTGGTTTTGAAGCTTTATCCTGAAGCTCATCGCCTTAAGGAAGAACGTTATTAGTTGTGACTAATGCTACAATCACCAGGGGTAACCCTTTAACAAAACTGAGTGACCAAGATGGAATTTTTTTCTTACAATATTCATACAATATCAAGCAGACAAGTGAAGAGGATGAAAAACAAAAGAAATCAAGTGATAATTACTTAATCCAAAACAAATCAACAACTTCACCAGTTACTGTTGGAGAACTTCAGCTAATTTCGCTGTGATACCAATAACAGTAAGCACATTCAATATTCCACCACAATCACGTTTACGTACCGTTTTCTCCCGCTGTCGTACACTTGTCAACCACGTTTTCATCGGCAAGTGGAGATAGAGGCATTCTCCTTCGTTTTGAGATTGCATCCATCCGGGACAGATGACGTTTTTCACTTGCACGCTGAGCTCGAAAATTACGATCTGAAGCTCCAACTTTTCCGCGAGCCTTGTACGAAGATACATGATCGTACGTAAATTTCTTCCTTGCGATGTCTTCCATAGTCTGAGCTTATACTGACTTAAAATAGAACTACTTATTTTTCAAATTTGACAAGAGATTAATTGCTGTCTAGACAATAAATGATAATTTCTGATTTTAACTTGGAAAACGATAAGTAAGCTCACGAATGTGTGATCACCAAGTTCGAAATTCGTTCCAACGTTTCACTTCTTTAGTTTTGAACTCCCATTCGTCAATTTCATAAACATTGGCCAATCACATTGACGATATGAGATCATGTGAAAATGTGACGTGTTAAAGTTCAAGATGTTCAAGGTCGAGGCTAATTTATTGTGAAATCGAGGCTGTTAAAGTTGGGACCAAGTATTCATGTTGGTGGAAGAGCGTATTAAAGTTTCTCCGTATATCGCCACGATGGGAGCTGCTCAAATAAAGCTGTCTCCTATCGGAATTGTTGTTCTAGGACTTGTTTTCGTCGCAATAATCTATTACTTATCCACAGATGGTGGAAGTGGGGAATTCTCCCAGAGATACTTTGAAGGCGAAGACACAGTATCGATAGAGAAATTGATCAAAACTGCAATTCATCTTGCCGAGAAAGGGGGGGATGTCGTTCGAAAGATCCGCAAAGGTGAAGATTTAGGGGTAAGTATAAGTGCAGACATATCTTTGAGTCTCTTAAAGCTGCATACTCTATACGCAAAAAGCAATTATTAATTCACAAGTTGTGAAGTGTGAATGTTTAGAAAGATTATTTGTTTTTAGATAGGGTTTAAGAAGCTGCAAGGTTTAATTTTAATGATCGCGATAAAGTTGAGTAGCACAGGCACTTACATAGATAACCCCTTCTCTTCTAGTGTCATTTCTGAATGTTATAAATTATTGGTAAAACTGAACTGGTGGACCTAAAGTTAATATATGCATTATATGTGATGTGGCAGACACATACAGCTTGTTCCTGACAACTGACAACGTGGAATGTGTTGCTAATTTATACCGTAAGGTTGTGAGCATTCCAGCGACAGTAAATGGATTAATTATAGTGAAGTTAATTAAAACCAGTTATTGTAGACATAAATGGCGTCTACATGTATGAATTGATTTTCTGTGCTGGTAAAATCTGTAGGGCATAAAAATTTTGATAGAATTCGGTCTGTATTTTTTTGAAAAATAGATGTAGGCCCAGTTTAATATTAAACCTTCTCATTTGCTCTTTGTAAGAAGTCTAATTCCTTCAGTTGAGTACATAAAAGGTCAGTGTTTGTGTGAATTGGGTTGAGATAATATCTTTGTAAGAAAAAAAAGCACAAAGGAAAAAGCCTAAGAGGATATAATTAGCACGTAAAACTAACCTCTGGCTTTATAATCCTCTGGCTTTATACCCAGTAACCAAACGATTTTCAGAAAATTTCCACAAAAAAGTTCATTCAAACTCCTTTAAAGAATTAGACATTTACAAATTTCAAGCAATTTCAGGAAGTAGAATATAAAACCATATGCTAATGTTGTTTACTTATAAATGCTTTATGCCGATATAATCACATTTAGTCTTTTTTTTCCTATGAGTTTGTGCAATGTGGGTTGGATTTTAGTGATTTCCATGGGAAGTTTGACAGTCTAACAACTTCCATTCAAATATCAAACTTTTCGTGTGCCAAATATGACACTTGATATTAGACTAATTTGTCTTTGTGTTCCACAACTTTGTTCTCACTCTAATGTGTTGGACAAATTGTGTTTTATGTCTTAAGCAAGCATCAAACTGAATTATTTGAGTTGACCTAAGTAGGTATCTGAGCTCAATACTTGGAAAGATTAAGGTTTGAACTAGCCCAGATCTCACAAAGCTTTTAAAGTTTCCTAATACAATCCATTTGCTCAGAGATATCAATTAGAGCTGGAAGCCAGTCAAAAATGCTGGGTAGTCTGCTTTCTTCAGGTGCTGCTGGAAATTAAAAAATTTATTGAAATTATTACCTTCAAAAGAACCATGCTCATGATAGTCACTTCCCAGTTTTGAGTGGAAGTTTAATGTATATGTTGTAGTTCAATTTTATCCTTGGTTCAAATTTATTTTCCTTTGTTTCAAACTCATTATCATACATTAACATGACCGAGAACAAAGGAAAATAAAATTTGAACCAAGGATAAAATTGAACTACAACATATACTTTACCAGTAACAGGTTAAGATGCACAAGTGAATTGATTCAGCATTCAGAATTGTTTTAACAATCATGCAAACCTCGTGGGTGCTGATTTGAGGCTGAGCACATATCAACTTTTCTCATATTCAGAGTGGGTGCTTATTCAAGGTTAGGTACATAACCCTTTAACTCCTAGAAGTGATTGAGATCTAACTTCTCCCTATTGTATCCATACATTATCCAGCATACAGATAATGAGAATACTCAAACTAATCAGGTAGAATTTGTTATCTTAATCTAACACCAAATTGTCACAACTCATTTGCAAGGAAATGTGTTGCAGCCAAAGAGGAGAATTGACAATCAGGTCTTGGATTAATCAAATTAATACAGTAACTACTGTAAAAGTTTCTATTTGTGGTTGATCATTGTTCTTGATTTACAGGAGGAAAGCAAGGGACAAACTCTTGAAGGAGCCAACAATCCTGTAACACAGGGAGACATGTTATCTCATCGGGCTATGTATTATGGCTTTAAGAAGGAATTTCCGAGGTTAAATGTGGTGTCTGAAGAACATGACCATGGTGATGTCGATTTAAAAGATGTCAAATCTCCTGATATCTCTGAAATTAAGCTTGATGGCAAGCTCCATAACAAGGAAGATGAGGTTGTATCTGCTGGCAGTCTTCTCATATGGATAGACCCACTAGATGCCACACAAGAATATACAGAAAATCTTGTTCAATATGTTACCACAATGATTTGTATCGTCGTTAATGGAAAGCCTGTAGCAGGGATAATTCATAAACCTTTTCTTCAGGAGACGTACTGGGCTTGGGTTGGCCACGGATCCTCAGGTAATATAGATGTGCCACCAGAAAAAGATTCTGCTTTGAAAATGCCAAAGGTCATTGTTTCAAGGTCTCATGCTGGTAAAGTAAATGCCACGGTTCGGTCAGCGTTTGGTCCTCAATCCATGGTGATACCCGCGGGTGGAGCAGGGTACAAGGTTTTGTCGCTATTTGAGGATAAAGCCAATTGTTATGTTCACGTAACACTAATCAAAAAATGGGACATCTGCTCAGGAGATGCCTTGTTGAGAACACTTGGGGGAAAGATGACAACATTAGATAATGAAGAAATTGAGTATGGTGATGGTTCTAAACCAGCTAACGAGAAAGGACTTGTTGCAGCATTACACAATCATGCAGAGTATCAAGAGAAGCTCGCACATGGATTAAAATCATAGGAATGGGAAAATACAGTGGTCCTAATTTATTGATAATTTATTGCCTTTAGCTATAAGCAAAAACTAGAGTATTTTGAAATTTAGTGCATACATAATGTAAAGAGGCACTTGAATTAGTTGACGGCATCCAATTAGGGAATATTTGAAGGAGAAATCTTTATTGTGTAGGGTTTTTAACTTGTACAGTGTATGTTGCAGAGCAACATAAAGAAAGGAAGAAATATGGGTTACTTAAGATTCATTAGCATCAATGTAAATTTTTCAAAATTTATGACAAAGAAAACCTGTATCATACTTTTTTCATCTGTTGTATTTTAATTATACAATGCAAATGTTTTCTCTGCTGCTAGTGAAATGAATCTATGGCAGGGATATCACTCTAGTGCACAAAGCATTTTTCAAACTACAAGCGTTACTTTTTACTTAAGTGTTATTTAATATTGTATTTGCAGCACAATTACAGTATGTATGACAAGGAGTTGGTATTTCAAATACATTGAAAGGTCAACAGTTTTGTGCAGACTTAACTCTCTAACTCATAGAAGTGGTTAACATGTAACTTCTCCCTATAATTTCTACATATTATCGAGCCAACAGGTAATGAGAATACTCAAACCTATCAGGTTTGATTTAACACCAAATTCTTGCAGCTAGATGGGAGAACTGATTATAAGATTTTTGGGAGTTTCAGGGTTAATGCCTAAAATTTTATTGTAATTGCATTTTGGCTTTTATAGCAGTACTATTTAAGTTGTTCGGGTGTGGGAGGATTGGGTGTCTTGTGAAATGTGCAGAACATGGTCACAAGACCTCTATGAAGTCATTGTACTTAATTTTTGATGAACAATCAGTCATGTCAAAAAACATTTGACTTATTGATAAGGGGAATCATACTAATTACCATCTAACTCTCTTCTAAATGTTTTTACTTTATGTTTTTATTAGTTATTAAATCCGTCTTGCAAAAACTGATGTGACAAAAGTAATATATCTTTGGGATAATGATAATATAAAGAACAACAACAAATGCATTAAATTTTTTTCATGGAAGACACTATGCTAGTTAGTTTGTAGCACTCCATCACAGGCCCTTGGCGTCTGTCTTACAAACCACTTGCTACATTCACACGTAACTCTCCTATTCTTACAGTCACGGACGTAGCCAGGATTTTGCAAAGGGGGGGGGGGGGTCACAGAGGCTACTCACCATTTACAGCGATGCTCTCCCGTGTGTATCAGCGGGCTCAGTCGTATTATGGCGGCATGAAGGCCCATATCAATGGCTTTTACAGCCAAGATATTGTCATGGCGTTTTCACCACCTGAATATTGTAGGTTGTTTGCTCTAAAGAAAACCTACCAAGGGGGGGGTCATGGGCACCCCAGGACCCCCCTGGCTATGCCCTTGTACAGTAGTGGCCTTTGTATGCGTTAAGGGCCACAATGTACTACCTATGTCTACCTGTCAAGGAATGAGGAAAACCTTCACACTAGTAAACACACAATTCTCTTCCAGTAAGGAATTTCAGTTAAGTATTTTTTTTTAACAAAGTGTATAATACACCACTTTCATAAATGGCTGCCGGATTGATATTCTTTTGTTTAAATTCAAATTAGCCTCACTAGCCTCGCTTGAGATAATGCATTCTTTTGAATTTTGAACTGGAGAACGAGGCCAGAAAGGCTAATTTAAATTTAAACAAAAGAATATCAATCCGGCAGCCATTTATGAAAGTGGTCAATTGTTTCTGTCATTTCTGAATTGAAAAGGTCCCCGAGTTCATTACCCTTCATTACGGCATTTCACAAATTTCTAAAGGAATACAGTAGATCCATATTTCCCTAACTGTGCTTTTTTTTAGTCAATGGTCACTTACATTCATGCTTGAAAGTTGTGCATTATTTTCCTCTTTACCATTCTGTTGTAAACTGTATCTGTAATAACTCCAAATAACATTTTGGTTATATTTTATTATGTTGCTTTTGGGAATGTTGAAAAAAATATATACTTTGAAAACACACAAGAATACAGGGTTCCAATCTCAACTTTAATCAATGTACTATGTGGAAACATTTTCACACTTTAACTTCAGATTGTAACACTAAGTATGTAGTTGGGTCTACTTTCCTCCCTACCCTTGAGAAGTTCACTAAAAAAAAAATCACCTAATATGTCAAGGGATGCAGGCAATTACGATATGGCAAAATTTCATCAAAATTGTCAAATCAAGTGGATGATCATAGATTTGACAATTTTGGTAAATATTAGTCAAATTTGTTGCAGCAAATCAGCTTGGCAGAATTGACAATTTTAATGAATTTTAGTCAAGTTTATCAAGGCGACTTTAGCTTGGCAGATTTCATGAAATTTTGCCATTTCTTTTCTGCATGCATTTCTGAACAAAATCTGGGCCTTGGGGTAGGGATGTTTGAATTCTTTGCAAAGAGGAATGGGACCTTACCACATCCTTGCATGCACTCAACTAAGAATACCAACAGTAGAAGACAGCCATTGTTTGCTCAGGGTACAAACAATTCATTCTATTTCACTCATTTTTCATAACTGTAGAAGGGGATTGCCATTAAAATTGAGTTGATTCAAACGCCCTGTATATGCCTAGGATCCCCTGCCTCCAGCTTAAAATTGATTAATGCACAACTACTGAAGATTCAGGCATGTAACAAGACCTTTGGTATTTAATTTAAAATCACTTGAAATTTAGGAATTTGCTGTTGTTTCTGTCCAGTTTGGCCAGTAGGCATCTTCCAAATAAGACTGGCCACTTTTGCCTTTAACGTCCTTTTCCCACTGAACCTCACACTTCCTGTACAACAGCATGGCAGCACTAGCATCTTCCACCGAACTATGTTCGTTCACCTGAATGTCCCACTTTAACAATTGTCTCGTGAGTCGTTTTAAAGATGGCGTAGAATTCCGCGGAAAACCAGCTAAGGCTCGCAAAGGTATGTGCTTCGAAGTGTCTCTGACAAGATCCGAAGGATGTTTAAGTTTTAGAACTTTCAAATCGAATTGTAACGCATGTCCCACGAGTTTACGTTTCTTGATCAATCTTTTGACTTTCTTTCTTGCCAATCGGAAGGAGATTGCATTGTTCATATGTTTGGGTCGTATTCCACTCCACTGTGTTCTATAGTCCGTTATAGGTTTATCAGGTTTGACATAAACGTCGTAAAGAACGTCACCTTCGTAGTTAACAACGCTACACCGAGCCAAAGCACTCGTCTTCTCGTCACCCACGCCAACCATTTCACAGTCCAAGGCAACAGGATTTAACACTTTTGACTTGTTGCAATCGGTGTGTACTGAGTCAGGACGAGCACATTTTCGACTTTTCTCACAATTTGAGTCGCTTGTATCTGAAGCCTCCGTGTAAAAAGTTCCTCGTGCCATGATGAGTCGTTAAAACGGTAAGAACCGGCAAACATCGGCGAACCGTTATGTCGCCACGTGGTGCAACACGGCCGCCATCTTTCTA
The DNA here is from genome assembly GCF_964205215.1 of Stylophora pistillata. Taxonomy (NCBI): domain Eukaryota; kingdom Metazoa; phylum Cnidaria; class Anthozoa; order Scleractinia; family Pocilloporidae; genus Stylophora; species Stylophora pistillata. The sequence goes on from NC_142531.1 coordinate 20,459,429, forward strand.
ATTGCGTAACAGGAAAGACTGGTATCTAGTTTAAATTATTTAATGCAGAGCATGCTAGTTAAATTTTTCGAAGCACTAAAAAAAGTGGACCGAAAACCTCTGGAATCTTGAATGAAAGAGGGGAGATTTAGCATTGCAAGGATGAAAAAAATAACTGCTCTGTCTCACAGATTTATAGATCTTTCAGGTCATGACTCGCCCAGTTGTACCAGAGATACAATAAGCGCCTATGCTCTAATAAGCGCCCCGGGCGCCACCGAATAGGCGCCCTCCCCCGAATACACCGAATGCAAATATGGCGTCCAATTTGAATTGCCATTGTTCTGGACTGACTAGCCTCTCACACATGTAATAATCCTTATGTGTTTCCACGTGAAGACGGGGCTAGTCAGTCCAGAACAAAGAACAATGGCAATTCAAACTGGACGCCATATTTGCATTCGGTGTATAGGCGCCCAGCTCCCCAGTTCATGATGTCAAACATTCATCCTCTCAAGTAAGTACCTCCCCCCCCCCCCCCCACCTTCTCTTCCCAAAATTTCTTAAATGGTGAGGATATAAGGAGAGCATGTTTCCACTGTCATTTTCTTCAAAACATTATAAGCTTAAACTACAGCGGAATCAGCACAAGAGAATAATAAGTGCCCCTCTCCATTAAGTACCCTCCTTCCAGTAAGCGCCCCTCTCCATTAAGTACCCTCCTTCCAGTAAGCGCCCCTCCTTTTTAGCCGAAATATTAAATAAGCAGCTGGGTGCTTATTCGAAGAATACGGAATATGACCTCGACGAATCGAACACAATAAAACCGTGAATGTAAATGTAATGTATCCAGTTTTTCAAAACTTATCTACTTTGTATCAGTCTTGCCTCTACATTTATATTCATTATTTTGAGCCGATCAGATCACTGCTGATCCAACGTACAAGAGTAGGATTATCGTCCACGGTTGCTTGCTGAACATTTCACTAAGATTGTACTCAAGAAAACAAGCAAGGAAAAAGCAACAACTACAACAAATGAAGTTCGGCTATCACATCAGTTGAAGATGAAAAGGTAAAAGTCATTATATATACATGACCCTTTTTTTTCCCGGCATTCAATCGCTGTGGAAATATTTCCCATGTACAATCAAGTCTATTTACAGGAGAAACTAATGAGAGTTTTCAAGCTTAAATTTCTTCCGGGAAGATATTACGGTGGCGTGGCTAGGCTAAATCCCTAATAAGGAGAAAAGAAGAAAGTCACCCGTACTTGGCGCACGAGTGTAGATGCACCGTTTTTGGGAGACTCAACCTATGTCTCAGATTCAATCAAAACTGTGTCATCTAAGCTATGAATTAATGTATTGGTTAGTATCGATAAGTTATCCCCTAGATGAAACTTATTAAGCAGTTCTTTGTACAAATTTTAAGCAAACATCTTGCATATCACAACGTTTTATAGTTCATTTCCTAAGAAATAATCCATATTCGGTTTTTTTTAGTAGCCAAGTTCATCACTTATGAACGGGTAAGGGAGCTGTTTGCGGCATTTGTACGCCGGGATAGGGCGGGATTTGTACGCCGAGATATGGTGGCCGATAAGGACTGACTGGCAAGGATGACTGCATCGGATAACCTTGTGGAGGAGGGCTGACTTGTGGATAAAAGGATCTTTGTTCTAAAGGACGAAGCCCTGGAGATGCAGGTTGTAGACCACTTGGTGGTAGCCGGTACTGCGGAAGGGGGACAGGGTAAGGCTGGTAAACCGGCTGCTGCATATTTGGAATCGGATACCCCGAGTTAAACAGAGGAGGAGGGGATGAACGGGGGATATTCAAGACAGGTCGATAGATTCTTATCTTAAATGGTATCGTCTGAGTTGATGGTATAGGAGCGGAGTAGTAAGGGTAGGAAGATTGTGAAGGATATCCCAAATAAGGATAGGTTGGCTGTGGTACAGCAACTGGCAGAGGTTTCTCATGAGACTTTTCTTTGCCGCTCTCAGATTCCTTCGCCGACTCCTTCTCCTTCTCTTTACCAGGTGAATGTGGCTTTGGAGCTGCAACTGTAGGTTGGTAGTATTGCTGGAAGGCTGGCTGGTAGAAGGGCATCGGAGGATTTGGCAAGGGCTGGTATGGTTGTTGGAAGGGGTACGAGGATACCACTCCCTGAAGTTGTACCGGAGACTTCCCTTGACCAGCTTGTGGCTTCTGCTTCTCCTTTGTATTTTGACCCATTTGCAAGAACTGTGGTGGAGGCTGTTGCATCATCTGCTGAGGCTGGGGATAAACCGGCCAGGGTTGTGGATACACTGGCCTTGGGATAGCCTGGTATTGTTGTGGTGCTTGGTGCTGGGGTTGTGGCTGACCCGGTAAAATTAAGAACTGTGGCGATGGAGGCATGGGTGGTCTTTGCGGAACCTGGTACCGAATCTGTTGCGGTTGCACAGGGATTGGGAAAGGATATGTCTGTGGTCGTGGTGGGACTGAGTAAGGGGACTGAATGGGTGTCTGTGGTCGGTATTGATGTTGTTGTGGCCGGGTTGGAACTGGATATTGGTATGGCTGAGGCTGAGGTGGTAATGGGTATTGAGGGGGTGGAATTGGGTACTGATATGGCTGTGGCCGTGGAAGGATCGAGTAAGCAGGCTGTGGTTGAGGTCGGTACTGAAACTGGGCTTGCTGAGGGACTGAGAGGGGGTTTGGTGAGGGATAACCTTGTATTTGGCCTGGTGCAGAACCAATCATGTTGTATCCAGGCTGCTGTGGTGCTCCATAGGAGCTTTGGAAAAACTGCTGGCCGAATGGATCACAGCACCATGGGTTACAGACGGTCGGCATGCATTGCGAACTCATGCAGTAACTGGGACAAGTCTCTGGAGTCTGATCCACTGCAAGAAACAAAGTCAGTAAGAGCATTAGTTTCTTAGACATACATTACCCTCTCGAAGAGGCAACGATCGAATCTCTCTTTATATTTTTGACCGGAAAAGGCAGCAATTCGCAACATCTAACTCTTGAGAAAAGCACAAAGGACATGCTGGGCTTAAAAGAGGATGGAGAGCGAACAGACACTGGCAAATGGAACAGCCAAAGACACAAGCCTTTCGACCCTCGCCTTGTTCTATTTATCCGATAGATTCCATGTTACCGTATGTCTGTTCTGTTTTAGACGAAAGGTGGCGCAAATTCAAAATGTGGTAACAACAAAAGGAGAAATGAACCGCAGGGGGAGTGTGTCAATAATTTTCTTACCACATTTTGGCATCATGCATCGGTACTCCAGAAGATTATGGGATACGACCAGTCAGAGTTCAAGCAGTTTTCATTTCATTGTATACCTGCCCTGGTTTTTTTTTTGTTTGTTTTACTTTTCTGAGCACTCACCCACAATCATAGTAGCGTTAATAAGCTGAACTTTCTCCCCATAAAGAGTTCCGGTGATGACACTTCTTTTTGAGGAATCACTTCCCTGAATGGAGTTCCGCAGAAACTGGATCGGATCAGCTGGGGAGGTATCATCAGGAGTAAAGCGTAGCTTGAAGTATGCCAGGATTTTGTCTTCCTCTCCTTTGCTATTGGAAAAAGTAGAATTGTGGGTGATAATTGAAGATTTCAGCTGATTGAAAAAATTGTGGAGAAGGAGCAGAAACTATTGGAATTAAATAGAAATGGTATTGAGAGTGGCAAAGGGTACCTTAACGAATTGTATGCATCGCAAACTTTTAGACCGACTTTGAAATATAGTCAGCTCTTTTGATATGGTGTGAAGTGTCCTTTACATTGCATTTTTTTTCCTCTCGACGTCCCGCGTCTCTCTACCAGAGCTCAAAATCGGGGTTTTTTTTTTCTTATAAAAGAGACTCAGGGCAAAAGGATAGCCCTGCTAAGAGTTATCCTTGTGGGTGACAGAGGTCTGTGGGTAATCGCTGTCAATTTAAAAATATGAGTTCGGAAAAGCTAGGGCTCACAACTGTTAGGTGACATTTCCATGCAATTGCAAGTATCTTGCACTAATTTGAATAAAGCGACAGTAAAAATCAAGAATTCTTGGGGTCTCGCCAATTTTCCAATTCACCTATTTGCCACCCCTAGTAGGGTTTGTGGGAACCAACTGATGACTCTAGTGCCAACCAAGATTCGCCTTTTTTCTGCACTTCTGATTTAACTAAAACTTAGGTATTTCCAAGTCGTAGTTTGTTATTCAAAAGATCTTTACAAAGAAAGTATCACGTGACTCCCAAAACTCGTATCGTTCTAGCCTTACCTGAAGTGATCCACTGTGATTTGCTCAAACCAATCAAAGTCACCGTACACATCGAGAAGCTGTCGAGCAAACGAAAAGGGTTGGAAACGAGTTCGGCTCCATCACACCTAAGATATCCTACCCGGGCTGGGTTACTAAGCCACTAATCACTTTTGGATGGATTTCAATTTTTAATTACATTCGCTTCTTTTATCAGTTCACCTCTCATAGTGTGTTACATTATTATTGACATTATAAGTGAAATGGATGTTAATAGATATATTGAGATAACGATAAACAGAAGGTAGTAGTCACCAGACACAGCGCCGTAATGGGTTACCCGGCCAACGCTCCTGGTGGCCACATAAGGTGGATCTATTTTTTAAGAAAAAAACACTTGCGAAATCATTCTGTCACTTACCGCTTCTTGGATATGTCTGCTGAGAGCTTGGTACCTAGGACTTCCCGGCACGTAAAGGTTGTCGGTCCATAACTTATTTTCGTAACGAAGGATCACTAAATATTCGGTAATGCCTGAAATAGAGGAAGTGCCCTGTAAGTATGGAACAAGCTCATGAAAAAAAAAAAAAACAGCCGATCACTTTTTTTTTACTTTTTTCTTTGGTGACGTTCATGTTTACATCGCTTTGGCCAGTTAAATTTACTGCCAGTGAATAAGGAACATACATCAAGTATACGGATTTCCAGGAATAGCAGTCATTTGGATATAGCAACTCTACTTAAGAAGGAAGTGAAATTAATCCCTTCCCTGGTCGGGTGAAACGTTGTTAATCTTGAGTGACTGAATAAATTGTTGGATCACTGACCGGCTGCATGACCTATGGACTGAACGATCCACTGATTGACTGACTGACTGACTGACTGACTGAATGATTGACTGATTGACTGATTGACTGACTGACTGACTGACTGACTGACTGACTGATTGACTGACTGACTGACTGACTGATTGACTGACTAACTGACTGACTGACTGACTGATTGACTGACTGACTAACTGACTGACTGACTGAATGATTGACTGATTGACTGACTGACTGACTGACTGATTGACTGACTGACTGACTGACTGACTGATTGACTGACTGACTGACTGACTGATTGACTGACTGACTGACTGACTGATTGACTGACTGACTGACTGACTGATTGACTGATTGACTGATTGACTGACTGACTGTCTGACTGACTGACTGACTGACTGATTGACTGACTGACTGTCTGACTGACTGACTGACTAACTGATTGACTGACTGACTGACTGACGGATTGACTGACTGATTGACTGACTGACTGACTGACTGATTGACTGACTGGCTGACTGATTGACTGACTGACTGACTGACTGACTGACTGATTGACTGACTGATTGACTGACTGTCTGACTGACTGACTGACTGACTAACGGAATGGCAGATGGAAAGAATGATTGACTAACTAATTGACTGATTGGCTTCTTTCAGGACAGACCCTGTAGTCTGACCTAAGAACTTACGCTACATCATGGAGGATTGACCATTTTCAGTAGAGGGTTAGCCGGTAGTGTCGTTTAATGATCGCAAATTACGTGGTCCATAACTAATCAGTGAATGTTCATCTTTTTTATTTCCCAAAAGGTGATAAGAAAGCATAATGTTATCTAAGGAAATAAGTTCATTTTTCTATATCATCATCTGTTCTTTCTATGCTACCTCCTCCTTCTCCGGCCCATGAAGGTTGTCTGCGACTGGAAGGGGAGGATAAAGTTTACTGACCTCTCAGGGGTCGCTTGCAAACGAATCCTCTCGATCCATCGCAGGCCTTGTATTTCCAATTAAAGTTGGTTAATATGACGCCACACTTTTTTCCAGGAAAATTCTTCTGATAGAAATCCCAGTTCATAAAGTGAGGTGGGCTCCCATCCAGCCAGGACAGGACTCCATCGTTCGTTAAATCGCTTACCCCGATCCAGGCGTCTGAGACACCAGCTGAGCTCTGTTAAAGAGATCGAAAAAAAAACTTACACTCATTTATTCTTCGGCTTTGTTGTGAACGGGGATTATCTTCAAAAACAGTCCTTTACGACTGATTTACCGGTGAGTGATGTAAGAAAAAAACAGGTCCTCGATGCGTACTTCTGTCACAGGCGCTCAGTTTTAATTGGTTACCTGCTGTTATGCGCATGGCAATCAATCGCTGATGTCATGAGATGCCTTCTCACCGTTAAGGTTCTTTATAGAATCCTTTTTTTTTCTCAATGCTATAAATAAAAGCGTTTGAACGGATGACATTTGAATGTTCGGGATTATTAGTGCGAGCAGATGAGTGTGATTAAGAGAAGTGAAAATACTTATAAAATTTATCCCAACTTTGATACACCCGCTAGCAAAAAATGTTGGCGGAAAAATTTTGGGGTATTTGAGTGAATGTTCCTTGCTGTTCAAGGTGGCAAGTATTAGCTAGTAAAAACAGTTACTAAATATCGCTCCAACATCCGTACAAATGATGTTGGACGAGTATCCGTTGGGAAATAAACATATGTTGAATACTTTTATGCGGGCCTGTAAACCTGTAATAAACTACGAAAGCTTAAACACAGGCTAGTAAGAAAAGGTTTTACCTTCTCAGCCAGAGCTGATGAGTGATAATTTCCCTGAGTTTGAATATTTTTTACTTGTGCAGTTATCCTTACCAAAATAGTTTTCACGAACATATCCTCAGCTTCACTCCCAATCGATGCAAGTGTGGCAAAATCCGCAGCGCATTTCTCTGAGGCTTGAACCCAGTTGACTGGACCAGGAAAGTACTTGTAGCAAATATTGTTGTACAGTTTATATCCATTAGGGCACTTTGCTGTTAAAATTAAAATCAGCTTGATTTAATTCTAAGGGCTCACGAATTTGTGCACGAGATATGGTTAATCGTTATGAATTATGGTGAGGATTGTCAAAATAAAAGCAGTCTTACATGGTCCTTGCTTTCCAACACCACTCCCTGAAAAAGAACAAATTTTTAAAAAGTATAGTTATTGAGTTATTTCGTGCAGAAAGATGTTATTCATTCAATGACACAGGTATGAAAGGACAAAAAGAACTCGTGGCTCCCAACTTGGAGTCAAACTTGCGACCTTCCAATTACTATTTTGGATTCTCCACCGTGGGACTGGGAGACTCATGGTAGGCTAGGTCGTTGAGCTAGGTCCATGGTGACAAAATTTCTCCACACTGCTTGTCGGGATAGGAATGTTGATATATGTTGCGTATGCGCTATGATGATGTAAATGATGATGATCATTTTTATAAGCCACAGATCTCTACCATGCGTCGACTACAAACATATTGTTATACCAAATGTACATTTAACAGCTTTTTTTTTTACAAACAAACCTGTTACTGGGAGCACATTATGCAGGAAGTTTCCTTCGTTACCAGGAGGGTTAAATAAGGCGACGATGTAGGTTTTACCGCTTGCACTTTTCGCCTTTCCAATACCGACGTCTTGAGATCCAACCCAGACAAGCTGGGTAAAATAAGAAGACTTAAGAGATTCCTTTGCGCTGTGGAAATCATAGAATCTGATTTCATTATACCACGACCGCACGCTTTTAGCTGCGACGTCTTTCTCATCTTTGGTCGAGAAAATATTCTGACCATATTTGGAGTTGACGTCAATCTTTTCCTTGTCTTGATTGGCTAGTTGAGTTGCCCATAACTCGGCCTTGTTGGTTAGGTCGAGTGAGAGCTGAAGAGGAGCGGCGGCGTGCATCAAACGATACTTGTTTATCAATTGTAATTCCTTTTCTAAGAATGCTTCAACTCCTGCGAAGAAAAATGACTAAAATTTATTTGTTAGCTAAACCAAACAATTAAAGTTAACTCTTATGAGCCACGATCTTTTCTGTTCAGTTCATCAAAATTTGGAGCGACAAGGACAGTGTATAGGTTTAACAAGTGTCTTGTCCCTCCCCACCAATACTGGTCGGAAAATAACAAAAACCAAGTCCAAGTCTAAGTCTTCAGTCCAAGTATTTTTTTTTTTTTCACAATTACGTACTCCGGGGAAAGTTGCATCTGCAAGATGCGTTATTATACAACTTGATCCTCTGTTATTTCGCAGTCCACCGATTTAATCCTGGTTTCACTCCAAGAAGAATGGGTCGGACATTGAAACAAAAATGAATAACTAAATAACTAATTGTGTAAAACATTTCGAAAAGATCAGTCATTAGTTATCGCTTGGAAAAAAGAGGGTAGGGAGGGTGGAGGATTTTAGGGGGATCTCGTGATTTCAGGGGTAACACGGGGGGAGGGGTGTGAGTCGTCGTCGACAAAGTATAAAGTGGGAACTATAGAAAATTAACTGCCTATTAATTGCCATTGAGGGAGGGAGTCACGCTAATATTAGAGAGCCAAAGAGGGGATCAGCTGAATATTATCGTGACACAACAAAAACACTCCCACCCTTCCCTGGTGATAAATTATGGCAGCTCCTAATTAGGACTCCTTTGTAATCGACTTTAAGTTGATTCATCTTTAAGGTATTTAATCAATTATGATTTTGAATTGGTAAAGATATCTTTCAACAAAGAGCCTGTGCTGCTATATATCGGAAAGAATGACAGCCGAAATGGTCGCTTGAAACTTCAAAAGGTAACCTCACATTACCTGGTGCCTTCTGAGAGGCTTCGGGTATAGGATAGGGGGCAGCTTTAATTGTCACCACGAACAACAGCACAGTTTCAAAACACGTTCGGAGAAACATGGCTGACAAGTTTCTATCGTCAAAAGAAGGAAACGATAAGAAGTTAGCGTTTTGACTTGCTCATTATCAACCAGAGTTGATAATGAGGGGGGGGAGGGAGGGAGAGGGGAAGGAGAGCGTTCTGTTTACGGAAAGGTGTAAAAATATTCCTTATTGCTTCATGCTCATGCAATCCGTCAATGGATCCAGGAAAGTGGGCACTTCACTCGTAAAACACGAAGCTAACCCAACCTAATTAACCATGCAGTACCCTCGCGAAAAGGGGAGGTACCAGATCAAATAATTCATTAGGTAAACACCTTTATTGCTGGTGCTTTAACGCTTGCTGTTGAATTAATTCATTTTCATTACTTCCCTTCACTTTCCTTTAAATGGACAAAATTAAAGGTGACAGTAACTTTTAAGGCCTTGTTGTGTATATGAATGTCACCCAGCAATGCTAGTCACTTATTCATAATTGCAAGGCGAGCAGAATAAATCTGATCACTGTCTTTCCATTAGGACTTTTCCTTAGCTATTAGCGGCTAGTTAAGCAGATTCCGATTACAGATTTCGTCGTCACATGATTTTTAATTTTAAACTGGACAATATCAATGCGTTTTTGAGATTTTATTTGAATATGTTTCCGTCCGTCTTCGATTTTTCCACTTTCCACCTTGTCGGTTCTTATCCGTCTGTCACCAGCTACTCAAAACAGGTAAGTTTTTCTACCTTTAAGATCAAACTAATCACGAAGAAGAAGAAACAAAAAATCTCGTTGAACCAAGGTTTCGAAGCATATACAATCTCGAAACAGAAACCGGAGTTTCTCGCTGCAATCACCGCACCCAAGATTTACCAACTACAATCTCAAAGTTGACATGATTGTGAGTGGCAACCTTGTCAATAAATGCATCTTCCCACACATTCAAGGTACGTAAATGTATTGCCATTTGTCAGACAATGTACACAAAAAATCATCTACCAATAGCTTCGTTTTGTCGAAAAGTGTTTTCTAAATAAATCTTACCTCCACCAGTCAGCTCACTGTTATCCCGGCGTGAATCCAAACTTCTTGAAGACCTGTAGACGGAACTAAAAGAACCTGTAGTCCTTTATGTGTTTGATAATTCATGACCGAAGGATGACCGGAAGTTCGACTAGGGAACAAAAGATTTCATTGGCCGACGAGATACCTGTCTGTTGTCCCCCCATGATTCACTCGACAAGTCAGTGCGACAACAAATAGCAGACCGCATGTTTTGATACTTAGCTTTGATCGCGCCAATTTAGATAAAACCTCAGTCTATAAATCGATGAAATAATTTTATCTTAACCGAAGCCGGTTTCCAAGTTTTGAAAAGCTGGAAAATGTACTGAAATTGGCTGGCAACTGACCAGCTATAGTTCATCGTAAAAATTTGTGCTACTCCACGACTTTTTTGCTTTTATTCAGCCTTGGGCCTACATGGCTACTAGACCTACTAAGGACTAAGGAGCTTTGAGTACAGTTATTTCTGAAAAGGGGCTAGTATCCCTTGGAGTTTGTATATGTAGACGGATTGTAGGCGGAAAATGGGAAACGTTTTCAAACAAATTGCATTGAGAACATAACAGAACTCTTCTCCATACCTGAAGCCGAAAAATAAAACACAAAACTCAAACTAACTCTACGTCTAATTATAGATGGAACTGAGGAGACCAATTTAGACTTCGATCGGGGGTGTTACCTAGCAAGACAGACAAGGAAAAACAGCTGAAAATCTTTCACTTCTATCAAGAGAGAATATCCACTTCTGGTTCTACTCTGCGCACTCTTGTCAGTCTTATCAAGGGGCAGTGGTGGAAAGAATTGGAGGAGGCTTAATCGCAAGATGCAAATAGTGAACTTATCAGTTACCGAGAAGGAATCATTTCAATGAAGAGGGTTTTCGTTTGCGGGATTGTACTAAGGAGCCGAGGAAGGCAGGTTTCGATGGGGGGGGGGCTCGCTAGAATTTGAATTATAGCAGTTGTAGTTTTGGTTAAACTTTGTAGACGTTGTAGCAGCATGACAGTGGTACATTAAACTAAAAGATTTTGTGATCCAAGACCCATGGCGCTTCACGAGGTTGCTATGGGAAATCGCCCTTACAACTAAATCAGTATTCTGAGTTTACTTTATTTATTTAATAGCTTCGCCAACCGGCAGGGACGCCGCAACGGCTTTGCGCCAATTACTGCGCGCCCAATAAACCCACCCATCCTACCCCAGGGGAGGACATCCATCACACAGTAATCTCGTGTGTGGGAAATTAACTTCTCCTACCCCTAACCCTGCAGGAGATGGGACCTCCATTTATTCGTCCCTATCCGAGAAGACTAGAATATCTAATCATTTCTTGATGTTATAGAAAGGCAGCAAATTATTCTCAATTATTTTAAGACCCTGAGTGTTGGTCCGGCGGGGCTCGAACCCTCGACCTCCCGCACAACAGTCCAGCGCTCTATTCATTGAGCTAACTGGGAGGCGGTTAGCTCAATGGATAGGGACGCAGAGCTTTCGGGACGCAGAATTTACTTACGGGACATCTCCGCGTATACAGACACTCTGTCCAAGTCACCAAAGAACCCATCTTTTGAAACTTTTGATTATAAGATTAAACTTCACTTTAGAGGTAGATTATTATCGCTATGGTCCTAGGGATTCTGGGAGTATTGCCCTTTCGAAATATTCGATAAGCTTATGTTTAAATGAAGCTGTCCCTCGTGATCCCCGCGACCCTGAATTTCGTAATTCTCCATACCATTTTGCGCTTAAAATCATTTAAAAGCCTTTATGTTAGCGATGTAGGAAGAGAAAATAAATTTCAGCCGTTTTGAGTTACAGCAGGTAACCGTGCGTGAGTTTTCCCGACGATTCTCCTATCTTCGTCGTCTTGTTTTCGTACATTTACGACTAACCTCCGGATTTATTTCGGGTCATTGTCGTGAAAGTTGAAAAGTCATTCTCATTTTCTGACAGCGTACAGCCACAGGTGGCTCAAGCTCTGTCACAGGCTCTTTCACAGTGGATTATTAAAGAATAAAGGCTGATATATTCGAAAGAAACTGTTTGGGGCTGCGTCGGTGGGAGTAACGAAATAATTTGGATATATCAACAAAGTTGAAATGATAAATTGGCCACCGTAACGATTACAAAAAGCTGACGTTTCGAGCGTTAGCCCTTCGTCGGATTATTAAAGAGTTTGTATAGTGGTTTCGTTGGACTTGCTTTTGAGTTCCGTAACTGTAAAGTTGTGTGAAATAATCTAAGAAATAAAGTCTTACCTTCATAGAGAGTAGTCTGTGTTGTTCTCCTCGCGATGTGAGGCCGTTTTGATGTGTTTTCATATGTTTTGGCTTGAAACACATTAAAACGGCCTCAAATCGCGAGGAGAACAACACAGACTACTCTCTATGAAGGTAAGAATTTATTTCTTTGATTATTTCACACAACTTTACATTTACGGAGCTCAAAAGCAAGTTCAACTAAACCACTATACAAACTCTTCAATAATCCACTGTGAAAGAGCCTGTGACAGAGCTTGGGCTACCTGTGCGTACAGCATGTCTTTTATCTTGACAATCTTTGGCTCGAACTCCAAGGTCACTGTTGAGGAAAAAATGAACAAATGATCTGATAAATTGTGATATAAACGATCTCGAGATCAAAGTACCGGCTGTTGGATCGTGCTCCCTGTCCTTAGCACAAGACAGGATATCCGCTCGTCATATGAGCGTAAACAATTGACGGATTTGTCATTTGAGAGGAAGGGCAGGAAAAACGCAGATGAAACGTGAAACGAAACTCGACCCTTAGAAAAACAGCATGCTTCACTGACACTTCCGATCAGTTCACGGTAGTCTACGTTTGGGTGACAAATTTTCATGTTGTTGCAAACGCTGCAGAAATGTCGACGTTGATCGTGGATTTCTCTGGTTCAACGTCCTCTTTTTGGCGTGTACTCTTCGTTGCCGTTCTTGTCCTCTGTTTGGCTGGGAGTGGCTTAACTTGCCCAGAGAATTGTCTATGTTACCGGACGCATGTCGGACCAACTGTGCGCTGTAACCATCATTCTTTGTCAAGAATACCCAATGTCCCAACTTCGACTGTTGTGTTGTAAGTAGCGCTGTAATTGTCTTTGTAAACGCGTGCGAGCTGTTCGCCAACACAATGAACTCACTGTTTAACTTGGTGTCATTTTGGATATTTGTTTAAAAGGCTTTGAGAGGATTTAAGCACAACGTGAATCTCTTATATCGTGAGTCAGTTTAGCATATATGTTCCGACAGCATTTGGGTTCCTTCCAAATGCGATAAAAGATCAACTATGTTTTACATTTGTTCCTTAAAACTGCAAGCCATCGCCGAATTGTGGGCTTGCGATCGCTTAATCCGGTAAAATTTGCGGTTTTTATCGTTGAAACTCTGACGGCGATTCAAAGAAAAGACAATCGTTGGTCTGCCCTATTTCAAAGTTTGAGTGAATTTCGTCTGACCGGCGTCAGGATAATTACCGCAAAGAGGCACACGAAAAAAGTTTATTTTATAGATTTTTGATAACATAACGGCTTAGCATGAACACAAACATATGCCCGCCATGGTAAATTTCAATCCAGCAGCCTTCTGACATTGGAGATTGGCATCTCAAATCATGTAGACGCCATGCTAAGTCATTAGAGGCATTTAGTTTGATCAAATCTTTCCAAATCGAAACAGTGACGATTTCATTACATGTCCGCTTAGGCTCGACTTCAGACTAGTTAATCCACATCTTTCAATCATTAGATTTGCTTTACGAGAGACAATTAGTTTTGCAATATTTCATCGAAAAGATCTGCTTCCACCGCAAGAATTTCGTGACAGTTCTCGAACAACCCAATGTCGAATAATGCTGGAGATTTTTTTTGTCAATTCCGAAAAAACGCACTTTTGGACCCACGAGTTCTCAAAATACGTGAGACATAAAACGTTTGATGAAAAATTCTTGGTTCCATTATTTTGAAATCAAGAGAACAGCGCCATTCCTCTATTTCGTGACATGTCACGTATTTAAGTGTTTTACTGCCATATGGTACACAAGACAGCCACTTTTCCATCTTTTTTTTAGAGTTTTCGAAGAGTATTTTATATTGCAAATAGATGTTTGAAGTCAAGTGCTCCGTTTACAGGCCCTTCAGGAATGAAGAAGCGATTTTAAGCATTCAACGCCTTTCTTTGTCAGACCGGAACAATTTGGCACTACGGCGCTGCGCCAATTTTCTCTCAATGAAACGTTAAGTAAAAAATATGCATTCCTGTGATGTATTGTGTTGGATTTGAGACTCGAGAAGTTAAAAAAACTTTATCAAGGTAATGTAAAGGTCGGAAAAGTTATTTAGTTTTACTTGACAAAGATGCTACCAGTAAGATTGTAAGTGTTTCCTCCTTTTGACTGCTCGCTGGAACAAGGGGAAACAAATTTTGATTTAGTTCTATTTATGCTTTGACTGCTAGATGCTACTACTTTCTCTAAATAATACGCTTGTTTTGCCGGTGAAAGTAAAGTTCTGCCTAAATTACCAAATCCGCTTCGATTCCGTCCCTTCCATGGACAGATTGTGTCTGAAAGTATATGTAGACAACACTTTTATGACTGAGCCAGCAAATAAAACATCAAGCTGTTTAATAAAGAGCTTTTTGGTCGCGCTAAAAAACATTTCTCGTTATCAGTTTAAACAATTGGCTTGAGCTTTATTTAGCGTAGTGTTCATTACTACGCAGATCACTCATGTATTAATTTATTAATCCACAGTTCACAGGTATGGTTTTTATATATTCACAGCCATTCAGAAGTAATTGCAATGTCTAGTTAGCCACACGTGCTTTAGTAAACGTTTAGACCATGCTTGATGTTTGTTGAATTGGAATCTTTTCTGGTTTTCTTGTCAACTTCCTGCCATCAACGAAACTACGTTTTGAACTGATCACCTTTTGTTGTAAACCAACCTTAAAGGATAGGCTTGTCAGTTGTCGCTTTGAACCACAAAAATGTAGGGGATCTCATAGTTTGCGATTGAATTCTACCCTCAAAGTTGAAGACTGGCTAAAATATTTCGAGTGCGACTTGGTTTGGGATGATTAAAGTGCTGTAAAAAGTAATTAAAAAACATGCTTTGTCGACTTTGGTGCGGTTTGATGGAGCATTTCCAAGATTGGTATACCACAGGAAAAATCATCTTGAAACCATTGTAATTTCGCCCCACTCCTTTACGTAAGTAATGCCTTTAAAAGGATATACCGGTACTTTCCGAATTGTTTCTAAATTTGGCACTTTTCTATAACCTTGCGCTGGACATCTGAATACTGGAATCAAAGTTAAGTCCTCTGTGCCTATTTCAGCTACTTGCTTGTGATTCTTAGTGTTCTTTGCTGAGTTGGTAAGATCCAATTTGAATAACCGAAAAAGTTATTATCATATAGCTAAAACTATGATTATTATCGGAGCTACAATCTTCAAATAAAGTGATTTCAGATTGCTTGATCTCACAAACATCTAGGAGTGCTCAAAGGAGCCAATCCTCAAAATAGCCGCTCCCCAGCCTCAGTTGAACTAGCTGGCAACTTTTTCGAATAGGTACGAATCTAGGCTGTGAAGGAATATTTCGGCGAATATTTGTCAGGTATTTTTGCTACAGTAGTAGAACTTCAACTATCCAACTCTTTCCTTCTAATGTTATTTTTCTCACCTATTTACTGCTAGTAAATAACATTCACACTTTAATCCCTAAGAGTTACTGGCATTTCATTTCTCCTTCCAATATCACCCTCGAATCAGACATTACTGAGGTCAGGAGAATAAAGGAAATGGTTGTGAACTTAAAAAGCTCTTGATCGTTCGAGAAATTCTCCTTGTAAGTACCATAGATAACGTATAGAGAACAGTATGGAGAACCTGCATACTGATAAGTATGAAGGGTTAATTAGTAACGAGGGTCATCGTGCTCTTTTACGAGAAGATTTTGTGAAACACGCTCACTCGCGGGCTCCAGCCACGAAAAAGGCTGGCATCTTGTTACTGCGCGTTTGCTACGCAGGACTGTAAATTATGCGCAGAGAGGATGAGTATTGAAAATAAATTAGTGACCGTGATGATTCGATTTAGCACCCTCGTTCCATTAAGCGCCCCCTCTCTAATAAGCGTCACCTCGTATCTCTTTTTGTTAATAAGTGTTCTCATTCGAACAAGCGTCTCTAGACCGAAAAACGTATTGTTAGAGTCTATGGACATTGAGATCAACCGTGCTTTATCTTCCTTAAATTGCTCACTTAAAGCCTCATCACAAAAACACTTGTCTTCCTCTTAGTCTGAACAAGTATGTCCAGGTGAGTACACAGTTACTTCAAACGAATCATCATCTTAAGAAATCAGGCTTAATTTTTCTGCGCCAGAGCAGGGAGGATGCGTGCGTAACATTCTTCAACCGAAATTACTCTTCTTCCGACCCACTATGATAGTTAGTGCCGCGTTGTGCATTCACAAGACCATATGCCCTTAGGACAGGAGAAACTGTGTCTGTACCTGCCTCTCCAAGATCTAATAGATTTGGAAATTTTTGCACCATCAAATACCAGAATCACGTTTAAAATACCGAATTACGATTCGTCTTAATACTCATAGCATTTTATATTTACATAGTATTCAATATTTGCATTTAATTGATATCTATAATAGTTATATTTAGGTGTAACGTAGAAGTATTTGTCATTAATGACCCGCCTTGTAATTCAGTGTATACTGCAAAAGGGTTAAATAAACGATCATTATTATTATTATTATTATTATTATTATTATTATTAGTTTTAAATAATAATAATAAATTTAAATTTATTATTATTATTATTATTATTATTATTATTATCTCTTCTTAAAATTTTGCCATGATTGCTTGGCTCGTAGTTCTAGCCAGGAAGGATCCAGGGATAACAACAAATCAGTTTTCCAGTGTTTTCATCCTTTTTAAATAAACATCAGAGCCTTGTTTCTTGCACTCTGCTGTTTCTCAAAAAAGAAATAAGCGCCCTGTCCCATTAGATGTGCCCTATCCCTAATAAGCGCCCTGTTCCGGATTGGTGCCCCCCTTGCGGTACCCAAAAGGAAATAGGCGCCCCGAGCGCTTTATCTAATCATTACGGTAATGCTAGCCCTTTTATTAGGTTACCATCCAATCTTTCGTTAACGAGCACCAAGTTTTCATCATATTGTTTTTATTATTATCATTATTATTATTATTATTATTATTATTATCATTATTATTCTCCATTCATATTATAACAGGTTTCTAGGAATTCTGGCTGATAGTTTCTAAAGAAACTGTTTGGGACTGTTTGATATTCTGTCGGGTTCTATAAATCGCAGCGATTTCAGAATCACGATATGCGCGAATAAACATCAAACAGTTTTACATGAATTTCTGGTCAATGTGCAGACGCTTATCGTTATCAGCTTAAGATGGCTAATGTCTTTAAAAATAATCCAAGTTAATGGACAAAACTTTTTTTTTTCTCTCAATGCAGAACTTAAACGCGACCAATTCTTAAATGTACTTTAATCCTTTACTCACCTGAAAAGTCAGTTTACATATTCCCTATATTGTTCTTCGTATATTTCCTTTGTCGCTGACAAGGAGAATTTGTTTAACAATCAAGAGCTCTTTTAGTTGGTGATCATTTCCTTCATTCTCGTGATCTTAATGTGTGATTCAGGGGGTGATATTGTCAAGAGAAATTAGACGCTAGTCACTCTAAAGAGCCAAAACGTTAACTGCACTCAACCTGTTAATTAATCCAGGAGACTGCCCGCTCCAGTTGAAGAAGCTGCATGATATACCATCCAAACTTTATTTCATACTTCGTTCACCTTGATGGTTCTTCAGACATGACTTTGAATCTGAACTTTTAAAGAGCTGTTCATGTTGTTTTGCTATACAACGTTTGTTCACCGGCGTTGTTACATCGTAAAAAAATTGCAAAGCCCGGCATGGGGAGTGTTGGATTCAAATTCACATGAAATCCGAACACCCGTGAAAACTGGCTTAGGATAAAACCAAAAACAAAAAAGATATTTTAAGAGATTGAAATATCCCTCAAAATCTCTTTATAGTTACTCATGTGCGGTTTTCGAGGCGGTAATATGAATTCTATATATGTCTATAGCTTCTTCCATGCAAGCCTGTGGTTTAACCTTTTAAGCTGTGAGGTTAACTCAACAATTCCTCTGAGGGCATGTCACACATTTTTCACGCCTGTTAAAGAGTGAACTAATTAAACGTCTTGTTAAAAATCCCTATTTTTCAGACCTACCTACCTACCCACGCAAATTTATTGGAAGAAAGGTCAACAAAAAACAGTAGTTGGTGAACTCACCACCCAGGTTAATAATCGCTCATGCTTCAGATTAGAGAAAGAGGATTATGCTACTTGAGAGACATGTCACTAAGCTGTGGAATTAAAAAGATTTACAATGGCTGTCTCGAGACTACTCTTATCCTTGGGAGAAGATTTATGAAAAAAAAAAAATTTTTATAATCTGGACGAGTTCGGAGACAGCACGGGGAAAAAATTCATTCAGATTTTGCTTCCTTTCCTCCAATCCTTAAATCAGCTCTGTAAAGAAAGGGAAATTTTATTATGTTCACAATGACCTCAGTTATTTTTACTTAAGTATGCAAAGCAGGCGCACAGTGGTTCAAATTTTTACTGTCTGCCTTGTTGCTTAACCTCTTGTCTTGCGTGATTTAATCACCCACCGCATTTAGTGAGAGGAATGCTCAATTGTGCTTTTAACGTTTTGGCTCATAAAACGCTAAATTTATAGCACACAGTGTTTTAACTCTAAACGATGAAAATCCTGTTGTTTTCTGCCATAAATGGAAGCTTTAGACATCCTACATCCAAACTGAAATAAAATATAATAGCATTGTATGTAACAGAGCGTGTTATTTCGAAGATTTCACTATCACGTCAAGTTCAAAAATAACCAAAGAGCTCATTATAATCTCATACAGATTTGAACGCAGATAAACTGAAAAGCATTTTTTAAAAAGCTAATCTCTTGGATAACCTCCATTGATGTCTTATTTGGGCAAGGCAGACAAATTTAGCCCAATGCTGTTTGTTGTAAACTGCGTGAATGAGTCGCACCATTTAACTATTTTGCCTAAGCACTTCTTCTTTCTCAAAATTTTTGATCCTTTGGCTTTCAAGATCAAATTAATAGTCCTTCTTACTTAATACTATACTTTTCCCTGTATGTTAGACAGGGTATTTTGGTCTTATTCCAAAATAAACCCTTTAACTGATAACCTTGTCTTTTCTCAAACCTATTTACAAGATTAGCCTTTAGAATTGCAAAGAGAAGATACGTGTCAATCACTCGTTGGAGTTAACGGGTTAAGCAGAAATTTAGCTTAATTGAAGTATTTGTGTCAAGACATTTCACAATTTTAAAAATTGCTTGACTAAACATAACACAACCCGCCTTTCAAGCAAATGATCTGTTTAGAAATTGTCCCTTATGGCTTCCATAAAATTCCTTCTGAATTACATAAGAGAACTTTGTGTTTGATCATATCAAGGTAACATCTCCAAGCTGATAAGCTTGTCTATTCACATTATCTGTTTTCCTCAAGACGTCGTGAAAATGTTGGAAGAGGCCACTTGTAAATCTTTTCTTTAAGTCAAAGCACGATCAAGGGCATTAAGCACGCAAGACCTGCCCGGGAAAACAAAATTTCAAACGGATCTGACAGGATTTCGAACTTCCGTTCACTTAACTTAACCTCATTGCTGTCGTATTCTCCTCAAGCGGTATATTTGATAATTCGCAGCTTTGTAAGGTATTAGAAGTCAAAGTCCATATATAGTTTTTTTGTTAAAGTCAATGGCACCCGCCCATTTAGGAGACATAGACTGCACGCCCATTAAGTCTAAAAAGGTATTAATTTGCATCGCAACTTCTTGAAATTCTTTTTGTTGCCTGCGTCGCAACCATTTTTCGAAACGAGGGAGAAGGAATATTCAAGTTCTTGTTTTTGTGGCTCTTCATAACCTTGTGCATCTGGTTTTTTTTTATTGACACGCGCGAGTGTTTCTTAAAACCCCTCGAGTCACGTAGACCAAAACATGTTTTTTTATATATATATATTTTTTTCCTTGTGTGTAGGTTGTTATTACTGCAACGGTTGTCTCTTTGGGCCGAGTTCCAAGCGATTTAAGTTCTAAAACCGTTAATAATACTCAAAGAAGACAAGCTCTTTAACCCTTAAGCTCTTAGGAGTGCCTAACATAAAACTTTCCCTTGCAATTAATCGCAGACAAAAGTCAACAGCTGAACGCCATTATTGAAGGCCTGTGTATAAAATTTGGGCTCGTTCGTGTCGAGTCACGAATGGCCGTCGAGGTTCTAAGGCGCATGCGTGAGTGCAAGGTTTTTCACTTAAAAGCTCCAAGCACTAGTAAAGCATAAGAGAACAATGTTTGAAAGCAGTAACAATCTTCTTGCGCCTTTCAGTTTATTTTTTCGTGTCTTCGACATGCCCAATTTCTTGTGCGCTTGAATTTTCTTGCGTAAAAAGCGTTAGACTGTGCCTAAAATTTTACCATTACGAGCGCCTGAGTACAACTTGATATGTTTCTTGTCTAAACATGACACCAGATTGTTTCAACTACAAGTGTGAAATGTGCAGCTGCTAGCAGGGAGAGTAACAAATCAGATCTCAATTGAGATTTCACCACAAACAAAATCACTTGATTCAAGCTGCTTTTTTAAGTGAAGTCCAAGAAAAATAGCAATTACTGATGTGAGCCATGCTTTAATAATAAGAAAGAAAGAAAAAAAAAGGTGGGGGAAGGAAGAGCAATTTTTTACCAGACCTGTGCAAAGTTTTACAACTGCCAATCTTCTGTGGAAACAAATCCACTGTACTCAAAGCATCTTCTGAAACCCAAACCCTCCAGTATAAGCCACGTAATTTTCTCATTTCTTTTGTATATTTCTTTTCGGTCAGGGATTTGAGATTCAACAATATATCGGTAATCAGTAATGGAGACCTGGCAGAGTTGCGACACCTCACTACACTGTGAGTATCTTCATCATTCAGTATTTCAATCATTTTAATTTGACTTTTTTTTGTCGTTGTTGTTACAATTGCTGCCCAATTTATGGCGTACTTATTGCCCTTTTTTATTACTTCCGACAGATTCCTTAGTGGTAATAACATTCAAATTATTGAGCCAGAGGCCTTTGTAGGATTAGCATCACTGAAGTATCTGTAAGTAGCCACCTTATTGATATTATGGACTTTATGAAACCACGACGGCGACGCCAAGGAAGACTTCGATTAAAAAATGAATTTCTACTCTTGGTTAGAATTTCAAAAATGGCTGCAGGAGCTTACTGTCTCATACAGCGCCTCAGCTCAACTTCAGCATGACGTATAAAGTAGCCGTTGAGTTCCAAATGGAAATTAAAATAATTTGCCGTCGCGGTTTTGGTTCGCAGACGACGCAAATTTTGGCGATTACACGTTGTTGTTTTGCACAGGACGGATAAGAAATGTACAAAGTTCCAAAACGCACGTGCTGAGCTATTTTTTCTGCCAATTAGATGTCTTGTTTTTCCACGTCCTCGTTGCCGTCGCCGACGTGGTTTCTTAAGGTCCCTAATATCATCTAGTAATCTTGAAATAGTTCATGCATTACCATCTAACTGCAAATAAATAAGTTAAAATGGTAAAATCTGTACCCAAGCCTATTGGCTCTTTCAGGGGCAGCTTATCCTGGTTTCCGTGTGGCATGAAGCGATTAGGATAATTACAACTGCCCCTGGGTGGGATGTCAGTCCATCGCAAGGTTACCCCACCCCCTCCCCCCAGAATATGGTCAGGCCTTTTCTGATAATTCATCGGTACCCATTCATACCCTTAGGCCCAGAAGTTCGTAAGCCGATGAGCCCTCACCCAAGGTTAAAATTTAATCCAGGTTTCTTTATGTCTTTATTCAAACGCCTTTTTGGGTTAATTTTGCCTTGTTATTTTTAGAGCATTCAATCATCAAATTGTAGACAAAAATAATTAATGAAGATTTCTTTCAAAGCTTTTAGATCTAAAAAAAATCTGCAGTAACTCTAGGTTATCTTTAACCAGCTAGGAACAACCCCTCCCTCCCTCCCTCCCTGGGTGGAGAGAGGCATTGTGAGATTGAACTGTTTACCAACACAGCACATGACCCCGCCAGGTCTCGAACCCAAGCCCTCTCGACCCGGTGTTCAACACTCTAACCATCAGGCCGCTGTTTTTCTGTAAATATATACATGACTGTATTGAATTATTTCTTCGCAGATATTTGTTCAATAATAAACTTAAACGGATACACGAGAATGCATTTAGTGGGCTCCGTTCTCTTGAACAATTGTAAGTAGAGCGAATAACACACTCAGAAGTATATTTGTTTAAGCTTCCAGGTTTTTCAAGGTTACAAATTACCGTACTGTAAATGAAATTATCGAGACACTGTTTCGTTGAAGGGGTCGTGTTTAGATCGTTCTTTTTCTTCCATTAGGAATTATAACATAAGCAAAGTAAAGCGCGCGCTCTGATTGGTGAATTTAGCGTCCCCCATTTGCCCATGGTGCATGCTGCTGACGTCTTAATTCACGCAAACTTGATATTTGATTCAAGGGTTATTTATTTCATTTATTTATTTACAAGATTTACCGACAGGCAGGGACACCGCAACAGCTTTGCGCCAATCACTGCGGGCCCAGTAACCCACCATCCCACCCTAGGGGAGGACATCCATCACACAGTAATCTCGTGCGTGGGAAATTAACGTCCCCAACCCCTACCCCTGCAGGAGACGGGACCTCCATTTATTCGTCCCTATCCGAGAAGACTAGAATATCTAACCGTTTCTTGATATTATAGAAAGGCAGCATATTCTTCTCAATTATTTTAAGACCTTGAGTGTTGGTCCGGCCGGGGCTCGAACCCTGAACCTCCCGCACAACAGTCCAGCGCTCTATCCATTGAGCTAACCGGGAGGCGATTAATGATGTAACAATGTTTACCTTTCGCAGATATCTACACTTGAACGAAATAGAAGATATTCCTACATTCACTTTCAATGATCTCACCGCTCTTGAACGATTGTAAGTTCAAGCCTTGTGATTCAGTTGTATTGCATTTATTTATTGTTATTGATTGGTTCTTCTGATTTGGTTCTCAATAAGTTCTTTCATGTTTGACTAAAAAGAACTCATGTTACTTTTCAGATATCTTCATCATAACCGCCTGAGATCTGTTCCAAGGGGACTATTTAAAAATCTGGAATCATTAAGAAGACTGTAAGTTGGGTTGTTTAAGTTTAATCTTTGCTGCTGAAAGGAACAGGGGTACGCTTACGTAAGTTCGTAAAACTTATATTTATTCAAGACCAACGAAGGTTTCATGGATTTACTTTAAGTACTGCAAGTCTCTGTAAGTTGATAGTGTTAAGTTTGATATAGATCTCAACCACGACAACTTAGATTTACCTAAGAACCACGAGAGTCTCGTGGATTTACTTTGTAATCTGCCATTCTTAGTGAGTTCATAATGTAAAGTTTGACATGGTCCTCAACCACGACGTACATTTTCTAGTTTGTCATATATCGTAGAGATTACGTCGCATTTCCATTTGTGATAGCCGTTCGCGGTCTCTCTTCATTGGATCCACCGGCGGGGAAACATAAGAACAACACAGAGTAGAAAACGATGTGAATTGTCTATATTCATTTTTCAAAGGAACGCATGTTGGGCTATGTAAGCTAACAGTGCGTTGATGCCTATTTGTGAACCAGAGTAGATTAATGCTTACGAAAGGTGAATTATCGCAAAATGACCTAATCACTTCTCCCTGAATAATCTTTAGATTGGTTTATCATACTAACGGTATCCGTGACTGGTCTAGAAAACACGTGGTACAATCCTGGCCCCGGTTGTTCGAAGGATGGATAACGCTATACACTGGATAAATCTCTATCCGGTGGGTAGCGCAGTACGTTTTGGTAACACTTATGCGCTGGATAGCGATTTATCCGTTGGATAGTGATATCCGCCCTTTGAACAACCGGAGCCTGATCGATAAGATGTTGAACGAAAGCTAGTTGCTTCTTAGTCTCTCGTGTTGCCCCGTACTTTAGGCAGCTGTCGTGTGTTTCATTACTTTGAGTTTTCATTGATCCTTTTGGAAAATTTCCTTTGTATTAATTGTCCGATGATTGTTATGACTTTGGAGTCGGTTTAACGGCATCCAATAGGATTAAGGGCAAAATCGTGTTTTTTTTTTGTTTTTTTTTTGCTCTACCAAATAGAATTTCAGATTTAAAAGCCTTTGTTGCCCGCGTAGGCACAAGCCTATCGAAAATAAATTGAATCAATTGTAAGATTGCTAGATTCTTAAGCCAGGATATGGTTGTTGTTAACCTCAGCCGACTCGACTCCAACCCTCTAAACTGTACGTGTGATATGCTGTGGCTTGCTCAGCTGCTAAAGAGGACACCAAACACGGAGACAGCAGCTACTTGTGGTGAACCACCCCACCTTAGAGGGAAAGCCTTAGTCCGCCTTACTCCTGAGGACGTCAACTGCAGTGAGTCAGTCTGGTGTACTTGTCCGTATGTGTACTAAAATTGGCTATTTTTCATTTCTTCCCCTCGGAGATCTTGGCAAAATCTTAACAATTTTTCTTTATTTTGCGCTGATAATATACCCACAGGCGTAAATGGGCTCACGGAAATGTTCTTTTTCGAAGCGCAATCTCAGGACTATTAATTTTTAAGGAAGAAGAAGCGTGGACGGGGAGGGGGGGGGGTGAGTTATTGAGTTTCTCATGAAAGACAAAAGACAGTGAGTTTCCAAGAAAAATGTTCTATAGTCTTGCTTTCAAACCGTTTCTACGCTGCTATTTCGTTGCTTCTCTCTAAACTTTCTCTTCTGCAGAATCTGACGATCTATTGTAAATATCTGGAAATGGGAATTTAATAGAAATCTAGGATTTATTCGTGAATAGTTTTCAAGCAAACACGGGGCCAATTCTCTGCAGACAAGGGACGTAGGGAAAATTATCATGATGCCAGCAAGAATATGTCTTTGAACGTTTTAAAAATATATTTCCATAAAAAAAGGTATTTCTCCGTACAGACATAATGATCTGTTGTCTCTATCACCAGTACCACCATCGTTTGTAAAAACACCAACCAATATAGAAGTCTCTGTGCGAGATCGTCAGGTGCTGTTCAGATGCCTTGCCACAGGCAACCCAAGACCTACCATAACATGGCGGAAAAACGGCAAGCTTCTAAAGCCAGATACGCGTCACGTGATGAGCGAGAGCGGCGCGCTAAGCATCATTGATCCTAAATTTGATGACGAAGGGAGTTATGAGTGCGTGGCAGAAAATTCTGCTGGGGAGGTCGTCAGCAAGGCGGCACTCAATTATTTTGGAGTCGAAGGTACAAATAATTCTCTGTGTCGGTAGAAGTAGCTATGATTTTGTAAGGATATTCGTGAAGACTATTTCACCCTCTCTCCAGCTAAAAATTGACTTTACTAGAACTCGCCCTTTTCGGTTTCCTCGGGAAAGGCAACCCTTAATTGCTTTCATAGTGTTTTCCTCTCGAAAACCATCCCTGAACCGGTGATAAATTAATTTTCTCCACGTTAAATCTGAAGGATTTGTATAATTATTCTGCAGCTGCTATCTGAGCTGACAACTTGTCGTGTTCAATCCTAGCTCCGCCATTCCTTGTCCAATATCCTCATTCCAAGGTAGAATCTATTGAAGGAAATCCAGTGACTCTCACCTGCCGCGCTCGCGGTAATCCTAAGCCTGCTATCCAGTGGAGTAAGGAAGGAATATCGCTGGCCTATGATCCTCATTACAGAATCTTACCATCCGGGGATTTGTACATCCTGGAAGTGCGCGTCGTTGATCATGGCATGTATAGATGTCGCGCAGCCAACAGAGTTGGGGCTGTGGCAGCGACAACCAGATTGATTGTGACAGGTAATAGGAGACATCTAAGCAAAAAAACGTCTTTCTTTCGTCTTAGCGGCGTGTTTACCAACCAGGATCTTGAACGAGAACGGTTCATAAGTCACGTGCCGAAGGCGATTAATTGCTTTCGAGAAAGCGAAACACGAAATGCAATTGTGCGTACTTGTTTGTTTCGTTCGTTTTCGCTGCTTGCTGTTTAGGTGATCAGCTGGGGCAGAATGTAAGATAATTTTGAAAACAGATCCCATAAAGATGTTTATAACGCTTTTTTCCGACATTTCGCCAACTAACAATGTACTATGAGCGATGCAACACATAGTGTTTCTCTGATTTTTTTCTACCTTTTATTTAGCTCAACCAAAATTTACAACAAGACCCGCAAATACTGAAGTATTAGAAGGAAGTACGGCTGAGCTTAATTGCCGAGTCACCGGTCACCCAGTACCAGCCATCGCCTGGACCAAAGATGGCGACCGACTGCCATCACCGCACCGACATATTGTCCTGCCATCCGGGACTTTACGAATATTATTTGCATCACGTCGAGACCGGGGACAGTATGAATGCCAAGCGATCAACATTATCGGAGTGAGACTGGCGAGAGCATTTCTGACAGTGAAACCTCGAGGTTAGACAAATGGCAGTAGTTACGATTACTTGGCAGAAGGCAGTAGAGCGGAGCATATCCCAGGGATATCCCAGGGAATTTCACCCCAGAAACTACTGAATTTCTTGTGACTATTGAATGGTTTATTTTGGAGACCAGGCAGAAGTTGTCAAAGTTCAAGTGCAAACAATAAGCATTCACAACGCTTGTTCTTTACTCATACACGTAATCTTAATAATGACTTTTTTATTTTTATTTTCTCTTTATATCTCATTAGTTCCTCCCTCCATTGTGGAATCCCCTACAGACATCATTGTGACCGCTGGTCGAACAGTTGAAATTCGCTGTTCGGCTTATGGCGCCCCTAAGCCCATTATAACGTGGATCAAAAACAATGTACATATCACAGAAGCGAACAGGTACTCTGTGAGCAAATCCGGGACCTTAAGCATCCGGGATGTTGGAAAGACTGACGAAGGGCGTTACGAATGCGCAGCACGTAATAGCATTGGGGCTGCGTCTGCGCAGATGACACTAACTGTACAGAGTAAGATTTATCCTGATTCTTACCTTCGTTCACTCGTGTATTTATCATTCCGAGGAATTTTTGAGCGACAAAATTCTACCTTCTTAACTGAAAACTGTACAAACATTACGACAGGATATAGCTGGTTGGAATAGCGTCGGTCAGTTTCTTCAGTTTTAGTTTCTTAGCTCGCCTTTTATCCCCCACCCCCACCCTCCCTCCCCCCCCCGAAAGCAACATGCACAATTGCACAATGCCCGTCTGTTTGTCAAAAAAAAAAAAAACAAAACAGTAAAATGTTGTGGTTCAAAAGATGTTGTATGATTGCCTAGGAAAAAAACTTGACATATTTTTCTGAGGAAAGTACCTACACTACTGGAACAGATCAAGGAGATGATAAACCTCCAATTATAAAGTAGGGGGAATACCAGGCGTGTTTCTGTCGGGGAACGCTGACGACTTCGATTCTCCCCTATTTAACTTTACCCATGCAAACCCAGCTCTTTTCAATCTAACCTTTGATATCGTATGTGTCCTTCCAATTTAATTAATTTCGTGATGACGTTTCGCCCCAAAATGGGTCTAATTCCTTTAAGGCTTGTAAGGACTGGTATGGCTCCTTCATTTAATTTCCTCCGTTTGCCTCAAACCGAACATGAATATTTTCTGAATTTTATTTTACTGTTGATTACGTAATTCCTACCCCACCCCCTCCCCCTCCCCCCACATTTTTCTATTGGAAAAAGTGGGAAGCGTGGCTGTGCTCGTTTACAGGAGAAGAAAGATTTAACATCACAAAAGCTGCCACTTCCACAATGTGCGCGCCTTACTCGCGCGTGAAAATCATACACAGTAAAGAAACGGATTGTAGGACAAGGGAGTCTTACACTATGTTAGAATAGAGTTAGAATTAACTAGGAGTCTTACCTTTCAGTTCCTTCGAATGAAAACCGCATTGGCATTGATGTTATCAACAGAACGATTGGTATAGCCAGGGAAAATGTGAATAGAGCAATAAACGCCAGCATTAAAATGCTGTTTTCCTCTTCACAACCACGGAAACCAAGCGATCTTCTGGCTTTGTTTCGCTTTCCCTCACCTGCGGCACAACAGATCGCTAAGTCCGCCGAAATCTTCGAACGCACGATTCAGCTCGTCCACGAGCACGTCAAAGAAATGGACAGGGTGAACATAAGCAATGACAAGTACAATTTCTTCCATCTGCTGTCTCCAGAACATGTCAATGTTATTGCCAACTTGTCTGGATGCAGCGCGCATCGCCGAATCAACAACTGCTCTGACATGTGCTTCCACCTCAAGTATCGCACGATCGACGGTACATGCAACAACTTGCAGCATCCCATGTGGGGAGCCTCGCTGACACCATTTAAACGTCTACTAAGTCCCGTGTACGAAAACGGCTACAACACGCCAGTGGGTTGGCAGGATACGGAGGGTCACCCAAGCGCGCGTCTCGTGTCTACAGAGCTTGTGTCATCCAAAGAAGTCAGCGAAGATGAACTCTTCACTCACATGGTGATGCAGTGGGGACAGTTCCTTGATCACGATATTGATTTTATTGTAACTAGTTTAAGCACGCTAAGGTTCAGCGATGGTCTTGACTGTACAAAAAATTACGGTTTTTGTGATAATCAGCCGCCATGTTTTCCTATCTCAATCCCGGCCAACGACAAGCGCATCAATAATAACGGGCATAAATGTCTGCCTTTTACTCGTTCGAGTGCAGTGTGTGGCACGGGGATGACGTCCGTGTTTTTCAGTGCTGTCACTCCACGGGAACAGATGAATCAAATCACCTCGTACATCGACGCATCGAATGTTTATGGCTCATCAGAAGAGGAGGTCATGAACTTACGAGATTTAGAAAGCAGAGGACTTCTTAAATCAAACTCTAGCATCGGCAGTGGAAAACCTTTGTTACCCTTTAACCGTGACACTCCAATTGAATGCCTTCAATCCGAAGACAGCCCTGTCCCATGTTTCCTTGCGGGAGATTTCCGTGCAAACGAACAGCTTGGTCTGCTGTCGATGCACACGATATGGATGCGCGAACACAACCGCATTGCAAAGGAGCTGGGAGAGTTGAATCCCCACTGGGACGGGGATAAAGTGTACCACGAGGCACGTAAAATAGTGGGGGCCGAGATGCAACATATTTCCTACACAGAATGGCTCCCTAAGGTTCTTGGCCCTCAAGGAATGGCTCTCATGGGGACCTACAGTGGATACGAACCTAACATTGATGCGGGGATCGTAAACGCTTTTGCAACAGCAGCCTTCAGGTTTGGTCACGGACTAATCAATCCGATTCTTTTTCGTCTCAACTCTTCCTTTCAACCAATCGAGAAAGGAAACATTCCTCTTCATAAAGCTTTTTTCTCACCCTATCGGCTGGTCACTGAGGGCGGAGTAGACCCAATTTTGCGCGGGCTCTTTGGGAGGGCCGCCAAGAGTCGAGATGACAAGCACCAGCTTATAAATTCAGACCTCACAGAGAGGCTCTTTGAAATGGCTCACGAGGTAGCCCTCGATCTTGGTGCCCTTAACATACAGCGAGGACGGGATCATGCTTTACCAGGTTAGTGAGATGATATCTTTTGCAGACCTGCCTCACTTTACCGTCTCAAAAGGAAATGTTAATTATTGTGATAAGCAGTCTGCCGGGTAAGTGTCACATAAAACTGGTGTATGGTCTATTTAGGTTAGTGTTAAAGCATGCAACCAAGATTAAAACAGTTTTTGCTGTCTTCATTTCATTCTTTCTTTTAATTTTTTTTTTTTGTAACTTACTAGCCTTCTCATAATTGGCTTGATAACCCAGTTTATCAATACGCTGCCCTATTTTAACTGGAATTCCATTGCTTCTTCTAAATATTTCCTCAATCTTCCCTCTCACGAACTCTTAATATGTGTAACTAACTTCGGCGAAATTTCTCGTATAAAAAAGGCGACAAATGAACTGCTTAAAAAATCAACTTTCTTGTCTTTAATTCATCCTTCTTCGATTAATTTAAATTATGTATGCCGGTATAATTTGTAAAAAAGAATATTGTTGACCTATTTCTTGCAGGATACAATAGTTGGCGCGGTCTTTGCAACCTTTCCGTGGTAGAAACCTTTGACGATCTTAAAAACGAGATTGTGGATGACGATATTCGCGCCAAGTTGAAAGAGCTATATCAACATCCGTCAAACATCGACTTATGGGTAGGAGGACTCCTGGAGGAATTGGCACCTGGTGCCCTTGTGGGACCAACTTTTACTTGTATCATTGCTGAACAGTTTAGACGAACAAGGGCGGGAGATAGGTAAGGAAGAATTTGCATTTTTCTTTCGAGCGAAGTGCTCTGCGCAGACTCCTTTCTTGAATAGTAGCTTGTTATAGGGGTTATCTAAGATATCGATAAACTGACTGAATGATTAGTGACCTAGAATAACTCAGTTTTTTTTCTTAGTGATGCAAATGACAAAAATAACAACGCATGGGTTTTGTATGATTTAACTCATTATTTCCTAATTATGAGAAATATGTGGAAGGTAACAAGGAAAATTGATCTTAAAGATCACGGTGGTGAAAAAATCAATCGGAAAGCGAATGGCCGAGAGAAAGCAATGCTTAAACCATAATTTCTCTCTCGGTTTCCGTAAGGCCCACTGAAATCTCACACTATGAAATCTAACTCACAACTCCTGCAGCCAAGACCTTTTAAGTCCTTTTACTGCATGAGGAAAATCCCTTTATCTTTGCAATAAAAGGTAACTCATTATTAAACTTCACCTCTGTTACAAGGTGCTCTGTCACATTTTATCCATTCAAAGAAATTTGCCGAAATGTTTTGAGTTCTTCAATTGGAATCCATGTAAATCCTTGCCATTTTTCAATCTTCCTCCCTTCTTCCTTCTATAACACTATCTGTTTGGAGTTTGTCCCCGTTGGCAAACGATTACTTCAGTTTTTCACGATATTCAAAGACGTCTGTTTACGACGCAGAATATTGCCACGGGCTCCCTTTCACTGGCATGACGTCATTTAGAAAAATACTCTGACCTTACTTCCTGAAAGTCAGAATATCTAACGTCTTTCCTCCTCCATCAGATTCTGGTATGAAAGCCCATCCACCTTTGATCATTCTCAGTTGATTCAAATCAAGCAAACCTCGTTGGCCAGCGTGTTATGTGACAACGGGGATGCTATTGACCGGGTTCAGCGGGACGTTTTTCTCCGCGCCACCTACCCCGAGGGATATGTGTCGTGTTCCTCCATTCCCCGTATGGATCTCCGCATGTGGAAATATTGCGAGCATGGTTTGTATCAAGTCACCTAGATAATGTAACCTCATATACGTTTTTCGCGTGGGACTGGGACTTAACATGAACTGATGTACTTCTTCTTTGAAATTGTTCCCATGGCTCTACTCTTATCACGTTGATGTTGCAATGAGTTCTTTTTACCACAATTGGCAGTAATGTAACTACCTGATTGGCCAATTTGCCGTTATTGATAAGAGTACAGAGAGCACTGCTCGCTTCAACGTGTCACGCAACGTATCACGCAATATGTCACGCAATATGTCACACAACGTGTCATACAACGTGTCACGTACTGAAAGAATGGTTTAATTGGACGTTGATATTGCGGACAGCCTCGTGAGTCCACAACATTTTGACCACTGTAATGAAAAACATCGCTGTCGAAAAGAGTACAGACCACGCTAAACCATTGTCGATGTGTTAAATTTATTTTATTTATTTTTCAAGGTCTACTAACACAAATCACAAAATTCACAGTACTAACATTTTAAAATATCCAACATGGCGCGCTGGCTATAACTTACATCACCTGCTTTCACGCACACAACAATGATCCTTAAAACGCTTTACGTTCTTACATACAGAAGGAGGGTAAGTGCCGGAGTGGTATTAGGACAGAGTAGTGTCCAGCAATATCGCCACCTTAGCTTTCTTAACTTGATTTGAAGACCTGCTAACTACGCATTCCAATCGATCAACAGGCCATTGCTCCACCCCAGATAACACCCCCACGTTAAGCAACCATATTCAGGGGCGTCTGTTTAAGCGATCAGTGGAGGAATATCCCTCTGAAACCGAAGAGCAAAAATTCGAGGAGGAAGAAGAAGAACATAATGAGCCGAACATGGATGAAGAAGAAAAGCTTGTCATGTCGCCGACCGGGGACGAAAAAGAAGATGGAATTGAAATTCCTTCGGAAGAAAACATCTCGAGTTTAAAGAAAAGAGTTCAAGTTCTTGAAAATACAGTAGCAAACATGGCTAACACTTTGGCCAGATTAGAAGACGCATTTAACAGTCTTCAAAAACGGGTGAGTGCCTGTCCTGAGAAGTTGTGTAAGAGCTGATTCTAAGCACCATAATGAGAAAAGTATCATGCGTATTATACGCGTGTTAAACGTCTAAAAGACGTGTGCATCAAGTCATGATTTGAACCAAGATTGCGTCCGTCCCCTGCTTGGCCCGTAAACGTGTGAATTTAGTATTAGACTTAGTGCTTCATCAAAATTAGGGTTTTTTTTAAAAAATCCATTTGGCCATCATCTTAAAACGTATCAGTTGAGATGTTTTATCCGTTTGTGACAAGCGTGGAACAAAGAAAAAATTCTAATGTCCTACGAGGAATCGAAACTCAAACCTTCGGATTCCGCGCCTTGACGTTGTGCAATTGAGCCGCCGAGACTTAATGGTGGGTAAGGCCACTTCAAGGTTCAAATGTTATACGCCTCGTGTGAGTCATTAGAATAGGATGGCAAATTATAAGCTCTATGATGAAGTTTAGAAAGATGATTTTTCGTGTTCTCCTGATCGTGTCAGAAAGAAAAAAAAAAGGGTTCAAGCGTTCTCAGTTTTGGCAAATAAGACGGCAAGCGAGTGAAAGTTGGAATATTGAATAGTTTTGTACTTAAAATATTACTGCTCGTTTTACTTGTAATAGAAAATTTAAACTGATTTGTTGATTTTTTTTTAAACAGGTGGGAGAAACTAAAGAAAAAACAACAACGAAAGAAAAAAGAGGTTGTGGAGTTGTTCAAGGCATAGCTCGTCAAGAGGGTGAAACGTGGCAAAAAGATGTTTGTACTCGTTGTTCATGCAAAGTAAGTGACTTTGTTTTCGTTATCTTCAAATTCAGAGCAATCACTTTATTGTGTGATGCAGAAGACCCTCCTCATCTTCTGTTTTTGCTGGTATTGCTGTGTAATCTTCTGTTTTTGCTGGTATTGCTGTGTAGTTTGAAAATGTTCTTCTGGACTCCTGTATTTGCCGTGATTTGCGGTTCGTCTAAAACTTTTCTAGGTATTACCATCTGTACTTGATTTAATTATTAATTTATTGATTTATTGATTTATTGATTTAATCGCTTCGCCAACCGGCAGGAACACCGCAACAGCTTGCGCCAATTACTGCGGACCCAATAAACCCACCCATCCCACCCCAGGGGAGGACATCCATCAGACAGTAATCTCGTGTGTGGGAAATTAACGACTCCTATCCCAACCCGGCAGGAGACGGGACCTCCATTTATTCGTCCCTATCCGAGAAGACTAGAATATCTAACTATTTCTTGATGTTATGGAAAGGCAGCAAATTGTTCTCAATTATTTTAAGACCCTGAGTGTTGGACCGGCCGGGGCTCGAACCCTCGACCTCCCGCACAACAGTCCAGCGCTCTATTCATTGAGCTAACCGGGAGGCGGTTCATATTATGTGCTACTCTACCTTTATAACGTGTTATTTATATGACACGAAGATGATATTTCATGGCCTCGCGTGGATGCGAATTATATCTTCGGATGATAGATAAACCCTCCGACCAGGGTGATTAAAGTCAGTTTAAGGTGATCATACCCCAAGTTGTGACCTGTAAAGAGTAAATACCGCTTAAACTGAGAGGAAAAGGGAGGGAGCGGTGGGAGGGGATTTTCATTATGCTTGCAGATATCAAACTGGCATCAAAAGAAGTGAACCTTTGTTTTGTTTAGGACGGAGAAGTTCAGTGTAATGAAGAAATATGCAAAGAGGTTTTATGTGAGGAATATGACAAGGATGATAATGAATGCTGCCCGCGTTGTGTAGGTAAGTTGGAAAAAAATTAAAAAAAAGGATTGAGTTTTCTTTTTATAAGGAGAGGTTTTTAGGTAAGCGATCCTTGTCTTTCAGATAGGCTGTCAATTCTAAACGGTGTGAGGCTAGTCATAACCTTATCGTGAAAATTCGTCAAAATTGTTAAATCCGCCGAGCTGCTGTTGACTAATATTCGTCAAAACCGTTAATTCTTTGCTTTGCCGAATTTGTCTAAAATTCGCCAAAAATCGTCAAATCCATGAACATTCACTCGGTTTCACGAAATTTCGTCAAACCTGCCAGTTTCGTTATTACGTGCGTTCCTGGACACAAGTATCTTTATTGTGATGAATCGTTTACAACTTTACTTCACGCTGTGATAGAGGAATAGTATATCAAAGAGCTTTTACTTAAAACACAAACACCAAAACAAATGAACAAGTGGCCAGGTCTGTGTTTACAGCAATTTACTTTATGACTGAAGAGAAGACAAAACCGTGGAGCGAGCGATCTATTTACAACCTTATCAGTCCTTTCTGTAAACGTTTGTTTAAGAAATTACTGTATTTAATATTTCATTCCTTTGATAGAGTGAAACTGTCAGCTTCGTTTTTCAAGTGTGTCATGGTGCATCAGCGGTCACCTATGCAGTTACCATGGAAACTCTCTGGTCTCTTATAGTAGCTAAAGAAAGGCTATAAGTGAGATTGAACTAACTCAAGCGACCACTCAGGCGGACTCAGGCGTTTATTTTAACAGTAGATTCATTACTTGCTTGCAATATGCTGCGATGCCATAGGCAGATATATTTCTTCTTTAAGGGAAATCTTAGGAGTTTTTATGAGATCAGATAACATAAATTGCGACGCTGTTTTGCTAAATCATGATGATGTTTTTGACGATACATTTTAACAATCAATTATATTTTGTAAATTTTTTCAATTGGTTTTTTTTATAAGATGTATACTTCGGGAATGATAATCATGTTTTCAAATTCTTTTTTCCGTTTTGTCATTTTTTTCTCTTGAATCAGTGAGATTTCAGTGGAGCTGCAATACTTTTTTCTCCCTTCGGTAAATATACTGCGTGGGTTAATAGTGTTAATCGCGTGCGCTAATTGGCCAGCTGGGAAGTGATTATCAAACGCTATCCTCCTCTGAGGTGACAAAATCGCGCTTCAAGAGTTTAATTCGCGATCATACTTCTAAACAAAACTAAGACTTTTTAGTGATTCTGTGGTACATACAAAAACAATTATTCCCCTCCGTGTGGGTAAGGGGTAGATATTCACCTCTAGGCTTTGCAGCTGGGTAAATTTCCTCCATGTTTACCCTCTCTTCGTTGAATAACTGTGGACTGTAATCTAGTGCACGTATATCAAAGTCGTCTGTGTCAGAGACGCATTGAAGAGGTGCATTATGCGCACAGTCTTACAAGCATATCACCTGGGCACTGGTAAGCACTGCATGAGGACCACCATGTAAACACAGCCTTTGGTATACAAGCAAATTCTCATTGGCCCGGCTGGAAAAGCGGCAACCTTGAGCAGCGGGAAAGGCGCGCGTCTCGAGCTCGTTCCTCGACGTTTATGTCGCAGCACTGATTAAGAGCCTGCTCGCAAGGTGTTCTTAGAATACAGGCTACCATTATTTTAAGTTTACCAGGGTTAACTTATTCTGCAGAACAGTGGTCTTTTATTGCGTTTTTCGGATCAGCAGAGGTAAACGCAATGCGCGAGACGCGCAAAGTAGCCCCTCCCCTCGCGTGTAATTCGTTTACCACTCACGCTTGACTCACATTAAATTTTGTCCCTGCTCGCCCTGCGCTGTTCTCCCCCTACCCACAGGCTAAATTAATAGATCGTCTATTCTGTCATATTCGTCTTGTATTTCTCTCCTACCTGAGACGCGTTACGCATTTCCAAAATTGACCCAATAGACGTGCCTAAATATGGCCAACTACTTTGAAATTCCGAATGAAAGGAAAGCTTACCAGTTGGAAGGTCGGTTTTTGGGACGAGCTTTTCCTTTTCCCAAAACGGACCTCATGTCATATGAGAAATACAATTACACATATATATCTTATTAACCAAGCGCGAGGGCCGTACTGGGAGAATATCGGCCCGAGGTCTAGACAGCACGGACCGAGCGCAGCGAGGTCCGTACAAAAAAGACCGAGGGCCGATATTCTTCCAGTACGGTCCCGAGCAAGCTTGGTTAATAAGAGATTTATTATACGACTGAATTTCAAAGGGACACAAGTGCGGTATCATCCGGGACAGTGCCCGGTCCAATACTGAGAGAATATTGACCGGCAATAGAGCATTTTGATTGGCTGATTTTAGTTATTGGCCCTCTGACAGCCCGAGTCGTGTAATAAATAGGGTTTACTACTTCTCATGTGTCACGTGTTTCAAACGTTTCATGCAGTTTTGTTTGATTGAAAAATATCAATAAGTTATTTTTTCAATGACTCGTTACCATGGGCTTTTTAATTCTTGTAAGCATAGGACATCAGAGTCAACTCTTAGCCCTTAAGCCCCCTTGATCTCATCAGTAATTCTCCTTACCGTCTGCCATACAATTGTTGATGTTTGTTTGGAGAATTTGGTATTGGATCAACTAATAATCCCCTTATGGATATTTTGCTTTATTCTCATCACTTGTCTGCTAGATATTGTATTGATATTGTAAGGAGAAATTCTGTCTTGGTCATTCTTCGGGATTAAAGGGTTAAGAGAAAGACAATGAAATATTGACCAGAAAAATTCCTATATAAAAAAAAAACTTCGTCAATTTAAAGTTAGTTTCCTCTTTCACTGCAACCTAGACTTATTGCTCTGCTTTAGCTTACACCAGCTTTTCTATTTGCATAGAGTTGGAGAAATTAAGATGTTTCAACATCAGTAAAATCTTTCATCTTGTGCCTAGGCAGGGTCTCCATTTCAAACAGGGGGCTTTTGGTTTAGAAATGACCTTTATTATAATCATGGAATCAAATGAAAGGTTGATTAAAATGGTTGGTACAATTACACAATAGCCTTTAATTTCCTTTACCTGTTGTTTACTTTGCAATTAATGAGCTCTGTATCTGAAATGAGTCATAACCCCCGACTCCGAAGAAAAAATATTATAAAAGGTGGGTGACTTCCAGTTCCTCTTGAGCTTTGCACCCAGATCCTTGGCAGTCCCATAATCAGAGCTTTAACCAAGAGGCTAGCAGCCATGGCAGGATTTGGAAAGGAGATCAGGTGAGGGTCTGAAGCTAACTATTTTCCTCTCACCTTTGAAAAGCAAGTTCCAGAAAAAAAATTACCAGATTTATTTCTCAACAACACTCCTTTCTTCAGTAGCCAAAATAATTTGATTCTACTCCATTTTTTCATACAAAATCACGCTCAGTAGTGTGGCTACTGTAACCAAGGTGGTTGTGATCAACTGACCAGTCTCTCATAAAACATGCCATGAATTACCATCCTTCTAAGTTCTTTGGTATCAACATTTGTCTTGCTCTCAAACACTGATTAGCATAACTAAATTTAATTGGCACCATTATTTGTTTTCTATGATATGATTTGTTAATTTTGTTGCAGTGATAGACCAAAGTGACAGGGTGGGTGGGTGGGAGTTCCAGTACACTATAAGCAAAACTTACCAAAATCCTTTATCTAGAGAACTGTAAAAGGAATACTCTGGTCTTACAATTCAACAACCTTATGCTCTGAGACAACAGTAAATCATGATGCCATGCACCTTGAACAGGTAAAACCATAAATGCACAATAAATAGGCCATTCTCAGTGCAAAATTAAACACCTTTAATAATAAGTTCTTTCCTTCAACAAGTTTTACAACAGTATTTGAAAAAATTCACTGTTTCTTCAATAACCATAGATCTTTTCTGAGATGAAAGTTCATCATACCTTAAAAATTTTAGGATTATAATTTAGCAAAGGGGAGGGTGTTGTCCAGCTTTTGGCTTTTTATTTGCAGTAGCAAGAAGTTTAGTGTTTTTATATAAATATCACTTTGACTAAAGGATGATGGCAAAACTTTACAGGCATACATGAACAAGCACACACCCCAAATAAATGCTGCATTTGAGACAGAAATTATAAGCTGTATGTCTCAGATTGGGCATTCACTCTAAGAATTCTTTCAAAAACTTCAATACATAAACAGTTGGATATCTTGAGTGTTAGTTGTCACTATGTAATGCATGAAAGGCAGTGGCGGATCCAGGGGGAGGGTCCAGGGGTCCAGTCCCCCCTGACAGATCTGATGCTTACAACTTTGAAACTGAAATTCTTACAACAACAGAATCATATATCACTTTTTAACTGGCTGATCTTTTTAAAGAATCCAAGTAAACAGTAAGCGGCCAAGGAATTATATCGTGCAACTGCAACTGGTGGGAGGGGTGTGGGGGGAGATGTAATTTAACTCAAAAGAGTCCAACAGTCCTTAATTTCTGAACCAAAGTTTGCACCCCCCCCCCCCCCCCCAATCAAAAATTACTAGATCTGCCCCTGGTGAAAAGTGTGTTATGCATCTCGGGTTTGGTTTGAGCATGATTTTGTTGGAATGGCAAATGTGTAAGTGTATTAAACTGTTGGATTAAGGTTGCAGTCCATAATATTAAGCCAATTCTCGAACAAACCACATAACCCACTTAAGAAACTCTTTCCATTAGTGAGGGAAGCCTACCACTTTAGGGACCACTGGATTGCTGGAGCTCAGAGACACAGAGCAAGAAGGGGTCAGCGAGACTGAAGTTGAGTGAAGAGACTACCCGTAAGGCAATTGAAACTGCCTAGAAGAGATGGTGACAATAAAAAGACACCTCTAAAAACTACTGTAATTTAATTATACCAGGTAGAAAATGTATTGTTAAATCAAAAGATTTTTGACCCTACCCCCCCCCCCCGGACCAATTTACGAATAAGCGCAGCCCACAGACGAGACATAGAATCAATGAAATAAATGAATAGCAATGAACCTCTCATTATTACCTTTGAATTAAAAGAGAGTTTTGTTGTACCCAATTTTTGAATAAGTGGTGCCCCCAATTCAATGCTACCCTAAAAAAGTTGTAAAAAGAAAAAGTACCATGGCTCTTACATACAGTATATGTGCCTTTGCATGTTGCCAGTCAGACTACCAAACGTTTTTTTATTTTTAACCACCCATCCCCTCAGAATTTCTGTTCCAGGGAGGTTTATGGAGACCCCCCTTCCCTCCAGAATTTACAGATTTTTTTACCCTTATCTTCAACCCCCCCCCCCCCCCCAGCAGGAGTTAAGTCATTTTATATTTGGAAAATTAACAGCTTAGGCAAGTGAGTACTCAGTGATCCTTGGCATTTTCAAAGTGAAAATTATAGCTGCTATCTTTAATTTTAATGGAAGCAGAAGGCTAGGGAGATGAGGAAATTTGTACCAAGGGAGGGGGGAAGTGACAGTGAAAAAATAAGGAGGGGGTGAGGGTGGCCAGTTGAATAAATGATTGCGTGCTTCTTAACGTTAACTGGCCTTAATAAGACACCATTACAGGCTACTGAAAACACATTCCTATAATTTTGACAGTGACTTTGAGCTGAACCCACCCATAGTTAGAAATGATTGTAAAGTTTTGTCTGATATTTGAGATATTTAAACCATATTTCATGAACAATAGACTAAACATGCTTCATTTCTTCTAAATTCAATCACAATCATTATGATAGTTTAAAATGCAAACTGCAATGCTGAACAGTCACACTCAAGTCACTAAAATGTTGTCACAGACAGGACTTCTTTAAGCACCAGGTCAAATAATGTAAAAAATCTTCAGTATCATGTTATGTTATATTATGCATGGACTACAAGATAGTTGGACTCACAATATTTACATGAACATTAACATTTATTTTTACCTATTATCATACTTTGTATACATGTTCTCATGATCTACCAAGTTACCATAACTACTACCACCACTACTTTAATTAAAGCAACATGATCTCATAAACAAGCCTACGATGTATTATTTTGATTGTATGTTCTCATGACATCCAAGTTTTCATTTGCTCATTTAGTCTTCCTTGTTTACCCTTCATGGTTCTCATCCACTGGCTCTGGATTTGTTCTGTCCATCGCATCATCAATATTTTGCCCGTCTACCTCCCTTCCATCATCACGTATATTTCCTTCAGCCACATCAATAACAATAGCACCCTCCCTCAAATCAACATCACTTTTAGTCCCCATTTCAGGAAAAATGCTCATATGACTGCACACACGCTCATTACATTTCAAAAATGGCCTCCTACCCCCTCGACCGCGAGAGAAACCGCCACGCCCACGCACCCCTCCCCTTCCCAGGAACCCACGAGGGGAATTTGCGCGGCCCCGAGCAGGAAAAGGACCGATACCGCAGCCATATACTTCTAAGAAATCATCAGTACCCCCTTGTTCTGAGACAGGTCGAAACGGCAGTGGAACCGGGCGACTTGTAGGAGAACATGCACGAAACCCGCCGAATCCTCGAGAACCGAATCCAAAACCTCGATTTGCTCCAGGAAATGGAACTAAAGGGGAAAAATTTGATCGAGCCATGAAACCTCGAGGAGAAAAACCGCCTCTTGGAAAAGAAACATTTAATGCCTCACAGCTTCTTCCTCGGTGAGAAAAACCGCCTCTTGAACAGGGAAGATGATCCCACGGCCTTGAAGGCGGATCCCGATCTTCACGAAAACCTCTAGGATCGCATTTTGGACATGAAACGATTTCTCCGCACTCCACACATCGGAAGCAGATTGCCTCCAATCGCTCGTTGCAGTTTCTGCAGTGCTGTAGATTCTCTTTGCTGAAAACGACAACCATTGTTACTTCTTTCAAATACTATCCAAATCCTCTTCGCAGCAGCTTTGTTAGCTTCAAAATCCAGTAGAATTCTAGTATGAAACTCTAGCAAAGACCCTCGCGCATTTATATCTTTGATTTACAGCGCTTGCGCAATCATCATAGCGTGACGATGCAGTTCTAAACCAGTTCGGCTACGTCAGCGTTCTAAGAATAGACATTACATAACCATTAGATTACATCATATCTGGACCCCTGACACCCACAAATATTGCTGAGCAAGGGTTGTGAGTATAAACGTAAAGTATAGAGTAGGAAAGTCTACGTCATTGTTGTTTTTAAACTTGAACTGTTCCACAGTTTGTATTGCTTCTGAATGCGAAACGTCCCAAATTCTATTCCTTTTCTGACCCCACCTTGGGCAAGGGCACATTTGGACATTTGTATCTTGCTGTCGGCAACTTCGACGTTTGTATTCGATGGGTTCATAGCCTGTGAGCTCGCTCACATTGGCTTTGACAGGGCAGCAAACCCGGCGAGACTCGAGCCGGTCAGTGAAGCAAGCGTGCGGGAGTTTGGTGAAATTTCATTTTTGTTCCAGAACTCTTGCAGACCTCTTGCACTCTTACACAGCTTGCGTGCTTGCCACTGACGTGTCACAGCATCAACGAGAGCCTGTTCTGAAGCTAATAGCTTCAAAATTTAGTCGACTTCTTTGGAAAAAACGTTCTTCAGGCCCAGTAGCAAGATAAGCTGGCA
This sequence comes from Stylophora pistillata, assembly GCF_964205215.1. Classification (NCBI taxonomy): domain Eukaryota; kingdom Metazoa; phylum Cnidaria; class Anthozoa; order Scleractinia; family Pocilloporidae; genus Stylophora; species Stylophora pistillata. Next base: position 20,501,339 of record NC_142531.1, read on the forward strand.
GGCTCTATAGCCAAATGGTCAGTGCACTGGACTCCGAATCGAGAGGTCCAAGTTTGAGACTTGGTCAGGTCAATGTCTTGTGTTCTTGGGCAAAACACTTTACTCTCACAGTGCCTTTCTCCACCCTGGACTATAAATAAGTACCCTCATGAATTGCTGGGGGGGGGGGTAATCTTGCAATGAACCAGCATCCCATCTGGGGGCGGTATTGACATTGATTGTTGCTCCATGCCGCTTGAAAACAGGGGTAAGCTCCAGTTAGGTGCGCTAATGGGCTCAGTGTCGGTGGCTAACAATGAGTATTTACCTTGACCCTTCACAGCTCAATAAATATTCTCTACTAGCTGCAACATTGAAGGGAATAATTGTTAATTTTAGACCAAATGCTTGTCCCATGAGGTTCAATAACTCACTTTAAATCTAACCACCATGATCGCATACTCAGTTTGATTGTGATCAGGCCTATTTTCTATGGAGTGCCATTACCGCCAATATTCAGCTACTGTATTTTTATAAAATGGTGCTTCAGATATGAAGCCAATCATGTTTTATGCAGCTAATCATATCTCAGTTAACCACCATTTTATAAAAAAAAACAGTAGCTGAATATTGGTGGTAATGGCACCCCATAATTTTCATTCATTCCTTCATTTTTCAATCATCCACCTTCTGTCTTTTATTCAATTGTTTATTTATTGTTCATTTAATGTTAGGCATTTCAAACAGTGTCTCCTTAACTCGTTGACCCCTAAGAATGACTAACATCTAATTTCTCCTTTCAACCTCACCCCTGAATCACACATTTAGGTCATGAGAATAAAAGAAATAATAACCAACCAGAGAAGCTCTTGATCGTTTCACAAATTCTCCTTGTCGGCTCCTCAAGAAAAGCATAGATAGCAGTATGGAGAATATGCATACCGATGTTAAGGTGTAGAAGAGTTAATAGGAATGATCAGGAGAGTGGTTAAATTTCCATGTTTATGGAGACCTTTTCATCTTTCCAAAGAAAAAAAAATTGAATCAGGTCGAAGGGAATGGAGCACACACTACATGGCTGTATCTTAAATGTAAAATATGTCTCTTTACATTTGTCTTAGAAAAAGGGAGGTGTTTCCTTAAATGACCCTGCTTTAGACAAGAGTAGGCTTCAACCAAACAAAGGTACTCTCCCCAAGCTCGGAGAAAAGATCATCTGAAATTTCTCCCCCTTTCTTTGCCTCACATGGTGTAGAAACAATTCCTAATTACATGGTACTACAGGAGTTAAGGGCTGTCTGCTTGTAGTACATTGGTCAAGTAATTTTAGGCTATAAAAATTCTCCTTAAAACCCAAATAGTAAAGTTTAATAGAAAACATTTAACAACCCTCACAGTAAGTTTAAACATGTAAGTGATTTCTACAAATGGGAAGAAACCTCCTAAGAGAATTAAAACATAATCACCATATGTAGATTAATTGAAAGCCATAAGTGCACAAGGTGAAAAGGATGAGGGGGGAAAGGTAACGGCCACACCCTCCTCTTCCCGCTCCCCCACTAATTTTTTTAAGGTAAACACCCTAGAATGCAACCTCAAAATACTCTAAACATGCAAGTATTTTCTACAAATGGGTAGAGACCTTTTAAATCTGCTATCCTGTAAAAGAATTACTGCTAATACACAATCACTACATACACATTAACTTAAAGCCATAAGTGCGCAAGGTGAAAATGGTGAAGGGGAAAAAGGAACAGCCACACCCTTCTCCCTCCCCCCACCTCCAACCTTTTTTAAGGTAAAACCTTTGACACACAGACTTCAGACATGCAAGTGATTTCTGTAGATGGGAAGAGACCTTCTAAATCTGCTTTCCCATAAGAAAACTCCTGTGTATAACCTCTGATTATAATACTTATTAACTGAAAGCAATAACTACACAAGGTGACGAGAGTGGGGGAAGAAGGCAACAGCCACACCCTCCTTGTCCCCAACCCCCAACCTTTTTTCAAGGTAAAAATCTTAGATATGAACACTTTAAAAATGCAACTGATTTCTAAAAGTGGGAAGAGACCTTCTAAATCTGCTTTCCATAAGAGAATTAATACAAAATCACTATATGATACCGATTAACTGGTAAAACAGTGAACAAAATATGAAATAAAATAAAAGGAGTAGAAAGAAAGATTTGACAAATTAAGCAGAGTCCAGAAAAAACCCTGAAATGGCTCAATTGCTTCCTGAGTGTTTTCCCAATCCAAATTTTGCTACATAGTTTACAAGCCAAAATATTGGGTATACGAAATTTCCATTCCAAATAGCTTTTTGTCTAGTCAGTAAACTGCTATAACAATTTTTGTTAAAAAACAGAAACCATATGCCACTTGCTAAAATATTCCTTAAATGAACTTATTAATTCTTAGGATAGCAAGACGCATGTTGCAGTCTCAGGATATGCACAAACAGTAATGTGCCAATTTCTGTGGTTATATCTGGTCTTTTCTGCTTGAAAATGATAAATAACCAAGATGCTAAGGTAGTTGTCATGGACAGTTTTCTTAGCATGGTTGTTAGCTTAGCTGTACACTCAAAGGACTTAATAAGACCAAAACAGCTGCCTAAACTTGCTGACTTACCTTCTCTTTTTAATATTAATGGAAGTGTAGTCTGCCTGCAACATACCTTACATAATTCTTAAATAAAAATATACATTATTTCCATAAGATTTATTTTTAATTTTTTAACCATAGTGACAATTTGTTTGTTTTTTAATATCATTCCTAGTTTCCTTTACAGCCAAAGTTTGGTTTGTCATGCAATCATTCTGGTAGACTGTGTTGTGTGACAAGACCAAACAATTGCTGCAAGGGAGACTACATCATTACAGCACAAGTCTCTAATTTTGTGTCCATGCAGTCTTTCTGATAATGATATCTTAATATTAAAAAACAAATGAAAGATGGCATACCATACATGTGTATGCCATAAAAATGTGTCAGAAAAATGTGCCTCCCGGTTAGCTCAATGGATAGAGCGCTGGACTGTTGTGCGGGAGGTCGAGGGTTCGAGCCCCGGCCGGACCAACACTCAGGGTCTTAAAATAATTGAGAAGAATATGCTACCTTTCTTTAACATCAAGAAACGGTTAGATATTCTAGTTTTCTCGGATAGGGATTAATAAATGGAGGTCCCGTCTCCTGCAGGGTTAGGGGCAGGAGACGTTAATTTCCCACGCGCGAGATTATTGTGTGATGGATGTCCTCCCCTGGGGTGGGATGGGTGGGTATGGGATGGGTGGGTAACAGGACCACCGTTGATACCAGTGTTTAGTACACTGAAGGGGCTATCCTGTATAAATAATATATACTACTACTACAGAAGAGGTAGCTACTGCTGCTTTGCAAAGTAACAAAATGTCACTGTTAAGTAAATACAAGATGTCATATCAATGGTGGACACAGAGATGAGAGGCATCGATCTTCAGGCCTGTTTGGAACTGGTTCTTGTAGACTTCATTCTAATCCTTTGCAAGTAGGGTCTTCTTTGCTACAATGAAAATGTCCATAAGTTGGTAATTGCTGTTAGTAACAGTTATTAGATCTTTCTTGCCATTGAAGATGATTTTGAGAATTTCCACTAAAAAGCTAGTTTAATAAATATTAAACCAGAAAATGTTAAGAGATCACAATCTTATGTTCTCTTGTCCAGTGGTAAAGTATGTCCTGTAAAGTTTCTTCTCTTTGAAAAATTGACATAATTATTATACATTATAATAATAATAATGATAATAATAATAAGAGTACTGATAACATACAGTGATAACATCAGGGATGATGAAGATCCATTTTGACAATTATTATGAAAATTAATGACAACAATGATAATGACGATGATGATGAGAGTTATAATGACATTGATGATATTGAAAGAACTCAATCAAATACGCTCAAAAAAGGCCCACGTCAGACAGCTAGCAATTGTAACTCTCTAAAATGATAGGTAATGGAAATACTTTCTCAAGATTAAACCTACCTTCACCAGTGAAGTCAATTCTCACATCATCTCCAATTAACATAAACGGAGCCCACTGGGAAACTTTGGTAAAGCCGTTATTTCTCATCCACTTCATGGCCAGGTGTAGAGACTTACTGGCAGTTTCTCCGCCAGCAAGGTGTGCGTAGAATTGGTTCATGAATTGTTCTGTTGTTGTGTCCTCCAGGGCCCACCGTGCAACTAATACCGAGCGAGCACCAGATCCAAGGAACGCACGAGCAATTCCAACCACGCCTTCAAAATTGATTTGACCCTTGCCACTGTGACAACAGCTAAGTACTACCAGTTTAGCTCGCAGTTGAACTTTTGAAATATCCTCCATGGTTAGAAGGTAGTCGTCTTCTTGTGGAAGACCAGTGCTCTCAGTTGTGCGATTGGGAGCCAAGGCAATTTGTCCTCTTTCTGCATTACCATGAGCCGCGATGTGGATTAGAGTTACTTGATTTATTCCGTCAAGTACCGCCTGCTTTGTTGCATTCTCTCCTATCAAGGGCTGAACGCCCATCAGTCTTCCAACCATTTCTGCTTCCTTTCTTGCACAAGCTAATGCTGTGATGTTCTTGCGAGCTCCTCTGTACAGCACCTCGCCAACTTCAGGGTCGCCCAGTATCAGCGCACCGGCAAGACTGTGATAGTCCGCTGGACTGTTTTGAATGAGCTTCAGAGTCGTCAAAGAAGGGGCGATACGGATCCTAAACTTTTCTGTTAGAAATTTCTTGCCAGCCTCACGCAACGCTGCAAATGGGACTCGGTACATGGACCGCTCGGGGACAATGATGATTTCAGACCCAGTAAGTAAATTGGCCACAGGAGCGATAATCAATTTGTAAAACAAATGAAGATCCTTGTCGGTTTCTTTGGTTTCATTCACTCGGGAAGAGATTTGACTTTCATCACGGTTATCGGTGTCATCCAAGGATCGATCTTCACAGAGCTCTTTGGGTAAAATACCAAATAAACGGAAGCTTTTGTTGAAAAGATCATCCAAATCAACAACATCCTCGGCTATCAGAGTGGGGATATCAGCTTCTTCTTCCTCTGAGAAGTACGTGTCGTCATCCGGTTTGAAAATCGCAGCACGAACGCTTCTTCCGGTATAGGTAAGGTACAGGTAAGTACAGTTAATTTCGTGATTGATGACTTTTTCAATCCCGAACAATGATTGTAAATCAAGTGGAATCGGATTTACTTCAACAAAGTACTTGGCTGCCATCAAATCTGCTAATGCTCTAGCTCGGCCTAGTTCTTCCGCAGAAAAGCCCATGTGTGGATTTCCTGAGGCAAAAAGTATGCAGCTTAACAGCTTGTAAAATCGACACTGCTCCAAAATACCAATTGAAAACTGCTCATTGATTTTATTGAAATTTCGACACTTTTCAAATAATTGAATGCATTGGGAAAGGTACGAATGTGCTTCCTGAGTCTTTGAGAGTAAGAACTTAACCAACACGAGACTGATAAGGGAGCTTAACGTGATGTTTATCTCTTCATGACTGCTGTCTAATAAGAGCGCCCTTTCAAGGTATTCCTCAGCCTTGATGAATTCACCAAGAATTGTAAGTATTCGTCCTAACTGTTGATAAATCACAAATACATCTACTCTTTTGCCAGTTTCTAAAATGGCCGCAAGTTCTTTCTCCAGATACTCTAAAGCCTTTTTATGGTCTCCCAGCATGAAATAAAAGTGTGCTTGGTCCTTGTAACAAGCTGCTAATTCTCCTCTTCCGCCACTTTCCACCCTGATGTCTTGTGCTTTCTGAAAATATTTATTTGCCGTTTGATTCTGTTTAACACTTAGAAAATAACGTCCTAGTCTGCTGTAACATTTTGCTTCCCTTTCTTTGTCGCCAGTCTCTTTAATGAGGAGGAGCGATTTCTCGAGATATTCATTTTGGCTCTGAATGTCACAGATTGATCCAGACAACTCTGCCAGATTGTCGTACACGTCTGCTTCTAGTAATCTGTCACTAGTTGCTTTCGTGATATCCAATGCTTTCAGTAAACCTTCCTTTGCCTCTATTAATTTACCTTGGACTGTGTTCACTCTTGCCAGCCATAACCTCCAATATCCTTCCTGGTGTATGTCGCCAGAGTCTCGAGAGATGACAAGAAGTTCCTGGCCGTATCGTTCTGCATTTTTAAAATCAAAGATCTTGAAGTGTGCATGGAACAACAATGTAAGGATCGAAGAGCACCTCGATTTGAACGCGTTTTCTTCAAGCCACTCTGAATTGTTCCAAAGTAAAATCAAGCATTCTTCGCATAACTCGATCCCTTGTAGAGAACGGTAGGTTTTTAGAAGGAATTTGGCAACAACAAAACCGGTTTCGATGGCTTGGAAGTCTTTGATTATGTTGTCCATCACTGCATGGCTTTCCCTGTTAATTTGACTGAAAAAAACACGAGAGAAACTTACCGTGAAAAAAAAGGTTACTGAAACTGAAAGATGTTCAGTAAATGTGTTTTTTACACATAAAGTTATAATCTGAAAAGATAATTAAGAGCAGTTTTAATTGGCTCCAGTCAAGATTTTTCGATTACATTTACAACGGAGAATGTAGAAAGAGTATTGTGGAATTTCAGTATGGTTTTTAATTAGACTCTTAAATGTCATATTAAAGAATAAAAGTAACTGTACGAGGTTGAGAAAAATAATTGATTTGCGAGCCACTGCAAAAAAAAATTAATTATGTTTATATGTTGGTTTGATGGCTACCTATGTCTGTTTATCCTTTACAGGGACAGTCTATTCGCCTATGGCCGAACGCGTGAAATACAGCCTGGATGGTGTTTCAGTCCATTTGAAGATACACTGGAGAATATGAATTGCATTCTGTATTTACAAGCATAAGTACGAAGTAGGTTAGTGTTCAAGGCTTTTCCATTAGTCACTGTTAGCAACTTCGAATATTCAATCCTGTCCGAAATGTTTGTTTTCTCGTGTTGCAAGAATTATTGTCGCAAGAAATTGTAAGACCCTTATTATAGTTCTGTTATAGTTGTGAGTATAGTTAGTTTTGAAGTACTCTACAGAAGGTACTGTAACTATATCAAGTATTTTTTTCAAAAAGGTCTTAACCGTTTTTTTCTGTAAACAGTACTTGAAAAAGGAATAATATTTAGAGTCGCTATTAGTATCATTAACGTAGTATTTATGTTTTTTTTGCTTTGACAAATGGCTCTGTATAATGAACTTTCGATTTTATTGATTTGTATTCGTAAGACCACTTGTTTTCACCTGACACCATAACATAACAATTTCTTATGTGGACGACTGATAGAAATCCTCCAATCCATATTGGACGGGAAGTTTTCCGTTGAGTCAAGACACCTACAATATTTATTTAATATCGCAACGTCAGACTGAACAAACCAAAATAATTAAAATGAACTGATATGTATGTTATAAATCAGATTAAACGAAATAGGTTTGCCATTCTCGAGTTTAGTTTGATCAGAGCGCTGTTGTCAATTCATCGATGGCTGAACCATCAGGAAAAAAAACTCAGCTCTGGTTACAAACCTATAAACACCTACGGACCACGACCAACCCTCAAATCAACACATTCTGAATTGCGATTCACATTTCGTTACGGTAGATGTTCATCCGAGTGAGTTATTTGATTATTTCCAATGCCTTTCTTTGAAATTCAAACTCGACCTGCATAAATTCATCCTCTCAAGTGTCAAGTGCCAAACGTGACTTCACGTTGGACTATTGCAGATGGTCATCTTGTTGTTTATAAAAAGAAGTGAACTGTTTTTAGTGTCTTGATCTTGTTTCGCAGATCAAACCAAAGGGAATGAAATGAAATGTCATGGGAAGACAACTCTCCAAGTTAGGACCAAGTTTAGAAAATTCTTACCCGCTAAAAAGTAAAGAAAAATTAAGTCGTGTTAAAGCTTCGATTCAATCCAGACACGCGAGAGGAAGGACTCAAATTTTCTTCCCTCAGGGGGTATTCGAGGTTTTGAAACAATCTGTTTAATCTACCTGAAAGATTTGAGCGCGGCTATTATTCTCCTACTATCTTAAATATTACGGATTATTAAAAACTGGATCATCGGATAATGCAATTCAAGACTTTTTATTGGCTTAACCATTATGGTATACGAGCCAATATCTGGAGGCAGTGTGGCCGAGTGGTTAGAGTGTCGGACTTGTAATCCGCCGCTCCCGGGCTCGAGTCCCATCCTGATCACTGGATCTGTTTCACGGTAGCCCCGAGTTCAGATCCTTGGCCACGCTTGTAAATAGCCAACTGGTTTGTCTCCGACCGTTTGAGATTCTTAATGTTGTTATGTTCAATTTAGACCATTTGTTTTATTTGTTTGCAAGGACCACAATGGAAACTACTGGTTCACCAGTAATTGTGTAATCCTATAATATGACTTTTTTTTTTTTTTTTTTTTTTTTTTTAATATACCATAATCTACAAATATGGTAAGCGTACGCGTCAGCTTAAAATTAAAAGGGAGCTAAAAAATTTGTCTAATATAAAGATTTGTCTAATATCTTGGGGGCGTTTTTAATAAGACAATTATTCCACTCACGCTTGTTGGATATGAGATGATAATAGCCAACGAGCCAACGCGCGCTCGTGGAATAATTGTTAATTATGAGTCACGTGACGTCATCCCACAGGTTCTATACCTCATATAAATAGAGAGGCAAGACCGATACAACGTAGATAAGTACATTTTAAGACGGAGCACTATATTTCGCCTGGCCAAACCAGCCTTCTTCAGCTGCAGTGGGAATTAACAGAGAATTGGGGTGATGCTTCATAGATAGCTGTATGATGTAACAGCGGAAATGTAAAACTAATTTGATTGACAATGAGATAACAATAAAAATAGAAATAGTGAGCAAAAATAGAAATGAAGTAAGGTAAATTGGATAAATAACTAGAAACTAATACATTTCTTCGCGAGCGTTAAGGCCATCTGGATAAATAGTGTTGCCTCTTGAAATTAAAAAAGCTTCCCTGGCCTTGCGTATCGAGTCTCTCTTGGAAAACACTTTTTCGATGGCGATTAGCTCCATGTCGTGAGCAGAGTGGTTAGGAGAGGAAATGAAGTGTTCTGCCGCTGTAGTAGGTTTAGATTTAGAGTTAGGTTTATCATTGGTACGGCGGTGTTCATTAAAACGGTCTTTTAAACGTCGTTTAGTTTCTCCTATGTATTGTAAGTTACAGTGGTTACACTGAATTAAGTAGATAAGGTTTTTAGTGTCACATGTCAAGTGAGATTTAATGAGACGTGTTTCGCCGGTAGAAAAAAAGGTATAGTTAGTAAGACCGTCAGAGATATAGGGGCAAGTAACGCAGTTTCTACCACAACGGAAAGAGCCGGGGGGGGGGGGGAGTTGAGGATGGGAAGTGGTAGAATTAGAGGGGAGTTTGGCTGTTACCAGTGTGTCGCGAAGGTTGGGGGAGCGTCTGAAGGCGACAACTGGCAGCTGAGGAAAAGCTTTTTTGCAGCGGTTAGAAGACTGCAGTAGATGCGAGTGTTTTTTGATGATGTTGGAGATGTGAGGAAGCGACGGGTTAAAAGTAGTTATAAATGGAATACGGTTAGGTTTTTTTACGTCTTTAGTTTGTAAGGTGAGTGTGCGGGAGATGTCAGCGGCGCGTTGTATTTGTTTGGTGACGAATTTATGGCTGTAACCTCGTTTGAGAAGGTATGAGGTAAGTTGAGCGGCGCGAGTCTCAAAAGCTTTATCTGTAGAACAGAAACGTCGTAGGCAGAGTGCTAGACTGAACGGAATGGCTTTTTTGGTATGTAGTGGATGGCAAGAAGAGTGCAATAGATACATATGTTTGTCTGTGGGTTTGGTGTAGAGGTCAGTGGAGATATTATCGTCGGTGGTTAAAGAGACACTTACGTCAAGGAAAGCCACATTAGTGGAAGAGTGTGAGCTGGTGAATTTGATGCTGGGGTGGATATTGTTAAGATAATCGACGAAAATTTTTAGGTTATCTAAACCTTCGGTCCAGACCATAAAGATATCGTCGATGTATCTAAACCAAGTGTGGGGTTTACATGGGGCATTTTTCAGCCTAGAAATTGATTGTTAAAAACTTGTTATTTATTTTGAGAAAAAATCAACATTAAAGAAGCTGCTTGTAGAAACCTCATTCTGCTCATACAGAAGGAATGCTTCACATTCTTTAAACAATAATTAGTGTGTTAAAAAAAATAAGTAGATAAAACAGCGAACAAAACAAAAAAAAAGTCAAACATTTTTTTTCATAACATCATCGATCGAAAATGTTGTTTTGTAACGTCAGGGGCACTTAAGTTCATCCAAAATGTTTGGAGCCTTGTTTCTCGAGGAACGTAAACTGGGTATATAAAACTACGTAGACGTATTGATAGCATATATGCGAAAATTTCCTGGAGACTAAAATGAAAATTTAGGATATCATTGATCGGATCATAAATCATACTCACAAAAATTTAGGTTTTGGCCGCATTGCGTTATAGAAAGAAACTGACTGCGTTTTCAGATTCTGAAAGAAATAAGAAAATGAAGAAAATCAAACGGGAATAAGAAATGTGCATGAGTTTGCCTATTAAACAACTTTCAAATGGTCATAAACCTTTTTCTGTGCTGTGACGATCTATGTCGAAAAGTTACGTTTCCGAAAGGGAAATTAAAGACAGAGTTATTTGTTCGATCGATGATGTATCATCACGTAAGTGAATTTACAAATCCGTTCTCTATCATGACAAGGAAATAAAAATCAGTCAAGCATGTTCCCTTGTAATGGGAAAAATTGTTTTAAATGAATATCTTTCTATAGGATCTTATTGACATTTTGTTTCCTTCTTTTTTTATCTTTCTAGAGATGTGTATAATCATTACTAAACTTTTGCATTTTCGCGTAACGAATGTTTTTAGAAATAAAGCTTTCTGTAATGGATGAATGCAAAGCACCCGACGGGCATTCGTGAACATAATCAAATTTTTGTTGAGCAGATATGCGTTTGCGTGACTTACCACAATTTATTGCGTGACTTACATAACTTGCTGAAAGTGTTCAATCTTTGTCACGTAAATCATGTAGAGGTTCAGTCCATTCCCATATAAAATTTAGGGTGTGTAATAATGTCTGTTATAAATCATGTACGAAATCATTGATGTACAAATCTTGGTGTAAAATGAAACCAAAAGGCTCTCAAATAGAATATTACCGAAGCAAGCGGTCGATGTAAAATAACTTGACAAACAGGAAACTAGAGACTTGATGAGTTGAAAATTACTCGGTATGAGCAAACGCCAGTCTCTACAAATTAATTAAACGTACATTTTTTGAAACTTAACCTCCTCGTCAGAGTCAAGTCCTTTACTCTGATGACTGGTATGATAACCTCCGCTCACTTTGGATTAGCGTCAGTTCTCCCAACAAACTTCCTTTTCAGGTCTACTCTAAAAGGGAAAAAAAAACAATTAAAAAATGTCATCATTTAATAAATTAGTGTAATCTTCTGAATGTTGATCATTTCATAGACGAATAAAGAGTAGTAAATCATAGCCATTGAGAACTCTTTTAACAGTCCAAAAGACTGCATACCAAGTATTCTTATGGGCTAAAATTCCATATTTCGTCTTTATCGCATCCGTTACAAAGTTTCATTTGACAACGATAAAAAATACAACAACAGCAAAAAAAAGACAACTTAGCATGCTTCCAAATTCTCTAATTTAATTTACTGAAATAGAATTTCATTGAGATAAACACAAATTGATATCATACCTGGAGCTGACTGTTAGATCCAAGCTTAAGCTTTATAAAGATGTGTTACAGATCAGACTTCAATCTATTTGTGTTATATTTCCTCTCCGCACAATTTCAGTACAATATCGAGCGACGGGATTTAACGAGTGGGGTGCTGTCTTGATAAAGCGCTTAATTCTCTCAAGTACTTTAAAAGGAAATCTACGGCAGTGCAGACGGGAGAATTAATAATCAGATCCTGCTACCGAAATTGTAACGACGTGTCATATAGGGAAACTCACATCTGGTTGGAAAATGAAAGCACTCCAGCATAACTACTGATGGAACCATCGCATACAAATAGCTTCCAGTGTAAAGAATAGAAAATTCCTGCACTTACTGGTTTCGACCTTGTTGTCATGATAAACAGAACGAGAGATTAAAAGAAGTGGTATACTCAGGTTCTTAAAATAACCGAATTAAGAGCCAGAATGAGTTGCCTTTGGTATGACATTTGCTATTAAATAGTTAGACGTTCTAGTTTTCTCAGGTATGGACGATAAACTGTAAGTCCCGTCTCCTGCTTCTTCTCCATACTGGTTAGCACAGTGAACTTGTTTAAAAAATTCCTAAATTGTGGCTCCTCAGCGATGAAATTTCATTTCAAAAAAATGTAAAGTGCTCAATGTAGCCTAGCCAAGGTGTTGTAAAGCGCATTACAACATATTAATGTACATAAATGAATCATCACGATAATAAAATTTCATAGAAACAAGATTTCCATGTTAAGAAATGAAAGCCGGCTTAAACCAATCACATTGAACGCATTGCATTGGCGTAAGTTGTTCAGAATTTCGACTCTCCCTCCCCTCTCCCTCTAGACCAAGGTGTAAATTAGAAGTCAGTCCATTAAAAAGTTAGTTATGATGGCGAAAGGTACAGTATAGTTAAAATCACGCTACATGCTTTTTTGACTTCATCAAGCTCCGAGCGATTTGTTTTTGAAATTTACATTTTGGTGTCAACCTTTTCATGGTCATATCACATTTGAAGGTTGGGTTTGTTCACTTGATGTTTGATAAGTTGTTGCTCAATTACGTCGTAATTCTCTAATTTCCGGCGCCTGATTGAGGAAAGAAACCATATGGAGCCATTTTAGCAACAAATAAAGCTTGCACCTAAATCTGCATGGGCAGGATCCATGAGTAGGTTATTTAGTTACGATAGTGTTCAATAATTCCCATTCCCCTCTTGGTCCCCTTGTCCGTCTTTCCCTTCTTTTTATTTTAATGTGAAAGACTGGGAACCAGTCTTAAAACCACGTTTTCAAAATGGCGGAACACGATCTCACTGCCCGAATGGGCTGTTTTTTAGATCGACATCTGGTGTTTCCCTTGTTAGAATTTCTCTCTGTTAAGGAGGTAAGTGTTACTTACATCGTTCTTCCACTGATTCGTGATCTTTTACTGACTCTTATGGTGAAGTTATTGGGAAATAGCTGTCCATTTTCAAAGTTAAAGCTCGATGAATAAATGTCTCTTTCTCAGACGATTTTAAGCTTACAATCTGTTCCTATCTCAACTTTTGTCTCGTAACTCAGATTTACGATGAAAAGGAATTGCTCAAAGGGAAGCTAGATCTTCTTAGCAACACAAACATGGTAAGAAATCGGAATCATAAACATAAAAACAATTTAATCATTTGACTGGAGGCTGTTGATGTCGAAGTCATTCTGTGTATACCCAACAAACTGTATCCTCCAAAACCTTTTAGATCTTTCAAACTTATTGATCCTACTGAAATGCACGTTAACTCCAAAACTATATGGTACGAACGCTAAAATAACATATATGTACTTAGGAAGCTTACTATTACTGTAAAGAAGAACTCGCATCTATACATATGTGTTCTTAATTATAACAGTCAGGGAAAAAGTGTTTTGAATAATTTTGAAGCTGGTTCATTTTTTCAGAAAGAGGAAGTAACATTTCTTGGGTGTATTTGGTTTTAAACTGTGTCAAGTTGTGAACCCAAAAATCTGGCAAAGAATCACAATAAACTCCTCAGAAATTAAGAAATGAGTGCATTATTTTGTGCTTTGTTGAGTCATAGCACTCTAACTTTCATTTCATTCTTGAGAGAATTTCACAAAACTGAAAGAGGACATTAAGGATCACTCTAGCTTTAAATGATTTTAAACTAGAACATACCCATACATATTGTCTTCCTGTACAAAGTTTCCAGCCATTTAAACTGTAAGAACACTGTACCCATAATAAAAGATATTCTTTGTCTTGATTGATCAGGTTGATTTTGCCATGGATGTATTCAAAAATCTCTACCCAGACCAAGATGTTCCAGAAGGTTTGTTGGTATTGTTTGATAAAAACTGAGGAGTTTGAGAACTACGTATAGATTTTGTGTATTTAGGCTTTTGAAACTCATTTGTCTTACTTGAATTACAAACATCCAAAAATAGAATTACCCTGAAAAATTAAATCTCTAGTTTACTTTCTTCTGTAGAGCTTGTTCAAAAGAGAACAGAAGTTGTCACACAACTGAAATATCTTCAGGCTCAGACAGAACCCATTGTGAAATGTTTTGAGGATCCAGAGTTTAATAATCAGATGCAGACAACGAGGTAAAATTTAATGAGAGTACTTAATGCAGTGGTAAATGTTGTTTTTTTTTTTAAATGTTGTCAGCTTATATGTTAAATTTTATGTTTAACCTCGGTTTAATGCTTATACAGAATTATAGTGGCTGAATGAGCAATATCAAGGCTGTGCTCTGAGGAAAATTGAATGGAGCCCAGTGCTCTGAAACTGTGAAATCCAGGGTCCCCAGCATATGCTTTGCATGAAAAAACTAAAATTCCTGAGTTGCCCAAGAGCAAAAGTAAGGTGCCAAGGGCCACTGGGTGCTGCTAGACCACAGCCTTGAATATGAACTGTTGAATTTCGTTATCCACTTGATTATCTAGTTTTTGTCAAACTCAGATAAACCAAAAGTTGGAAATTATTGAAGAGCATTGTTAGTACTAGCTTACTCAAGCAGGTTTGCAAAAATAGGAAAACCAGCTCATTTCCCTGAAAATATTGCTCTAAGAAAAATCTATATAAAACTATGTACTAGGCAGTTTTTTGTTGAATCAGATGTATATAATTATAATATCCTTCAAAGGGTCTAAGTCATCATATGTTGGTGAGACAATGTTAGTTAAACATTATATCCAATCATGAAATTAGCAGAACACTGAAAAATATGACAGAACAAATATGATCAGAAAATATACAATGGCCGGTACAATTTTAATTTTTTGTTGCATTCTACAAGAAAACCTCGTAATCTTATAAGCAACTTTTAGTTAGTTTATTTAAATATTCATTCATTTTTGACAGAGACGGGCGACAACTGTTTGAATACCTGGAAAAGAACCATGGGGTTTGTATATTTTCTTAGCAATTAATATAGCCATTACAATTACTTTCATGATACTGACTAGAATCCAGATCAAATGCCATGTCTCTATTTGCCCAGGAGTTTACACAAAGTAGATTCTTTACAGTTACTTTGATAAAGGCAACATCTTTGTGCTTCACACAAATTCTGTTGCATCATTACTTAGTTCCTATTAACCGAGCGGGAGGTCTGTATGGGAGAATCTTGACTGAGGTCGCCAGTACAGACCGAACGCAGTGAGGTCTGTACCAGCGACCAAGATCAAGATTCTCCCATACAGACCGGCCTAGCTTGGTTAATAAGATGTTTACTATATGGCTGTGTCTTATATGTCAATTTTTATATTCTTTGTACCTTTTTTTCTAGACCAGTCTAGATGCTGGTCTAGATGGGAAAATCTAGACTGCCTTCAATATTGATTTCAGCCAATCAAATTCGTGAATTTGGTAGTTCCCAGTCCTTGTGAGACACAGCCATACAATGAAATGTTTTAAAATTTATTAAGGTGAAGACTACAGGCTTTCTCTGTAAGTTGCAGTGTTTTTACCCTGTAACTCCCATGAGTGACCGAGACAGAATTTCTCCTTACAACATCAATACAGTGTCAAGCAGACAAGTGATGAGAATAAAGAAAATTATCAACAAGTGGAGTTTTAGTTGATTCAATACCAAATTCTCCAAACTTGCATGATAAGAATTGTATGGCAGACAGTAAGGAGAATTTGTAAGAAGATCGTGGGAGTGAAAGGGTTAGTAAGAGGTTTGGGCTTCCTTGTGACGCAAGTCAGATTTTTTTTCCCTTTTACCTTAGGTACAAGACTAGAATGAGCTGTCTCAAAACTTACTGAAACTTTTGTCTGATCTGTTTTCAGATTGAGCCAGAAATGTTGGACACATTGTACAAATATGCAAAATTTCAATATGAGTGTGGAAACTACTCTGGTGCTGCGGAATACTTGTACTTTTATCGTGTACTTGTGAGTAATCTCAGAACTTAACATTGAAACTTCATCAGTTATTTCCCCTACAGAACAAGACGCCTGAGATCAAATGTAGCGATGCAATACAGTACCTCAAACAAGCTGAGTTTGAGGTTTGCACTGTAAATTGCAGCTACTGTTTTTTTTTTCCCTTCAGTTTATAACCATGCACTTCGCAATTGGGCTAGAAACTTGTGGGAAAATGATTAAGATCCATAACTTACAGTCTGGCCTGAGAACAAAAGGCTAACAGGATTTGATTTATCTCTATGTATTATGTCTTGGCTGTGTGTCTGATGGGTTTGTCTGAAACACAGAAGCAAAAGGAAATTGGAATAATTCTTTAGTCATTAATGCATTTTAAGATACTATTGAAAGGAAACAATATATTTTAAACTTTGTTGGCCGTAGAAAGTTAAGATCAATTGGTGAAAGATAAAGAGAGATTTTTATTGATAACAAAAACAGCTTTATATTCAGTTTTGCTTGCTAAATTGACCAATCACACTCTTGTGGTCATGGAGAGATACAACACCATTTATTTTCCTTACAGGTTCCTGGGAATGATGATAGAAATACCCTGAATGCTCTTTGGGGCAAACTAGGTTCTGAAATCCTCATGCAGAACTGGGAAACTGCACTAGAGGATCTGAACAGGCTAAAAGATGTCATTGAGAGTAACGTAAGTATTCCTCTTCTCTTAATTGGTTGATAAACAGTTTATCAGTAAAACCAGAAGATGTCTTGAGTAAATAATATATTATGGCATTTAGATGTAGATCAATATGCTTAGACCTGCGACATTTGCTTAATTTGGTCTTCTGTTAAATTTACTGTCCCTTGAAAGGCTGAAGCAAGCTAAAAAAGTTTCAAAATGTCAATACCATCTTTTTCTGTCCCTGTTTCACTTTTAAATTTTGTTCCCAAATTAGAAAAAAAAAAGAGTTGTTGGTTTACACAGTCATGTTTCAACATTCTCATGTCATTCTTAGTTGAATAACATTTAAAAAAAATTGTTATCGTTCTTAAAAAAGTGTTATTGCTGTCATTCAATTACAGTGTTAGATTACTGGTATGCTTTAAAGATTCATGAAGTGTTGTTGTTTGAAATTATATTAAAATCTCATATAACAAAATAAAAAGTTAATTTTTAAAGGTGCTTGTATAATTTTATGGAGTCTCTCTTTTAAAGAAATGAACAATTAAGTTTTTTTGCACTTCTTCTTCAGAATCAGGCTGGAACACTCCAACTGCTGCAAGAAAGAACATGGCTTATTCATTGGAGCTTGTTTGTGTTCTTCAACCATCCAAAAGGAAGAGATTTGATTATTGATTTGTTTCTCTACCAACCTCAGTAAGTTTATGTATAAAGGATATCAGATCTTCACTGCGACCACAAACAATGCTGTTCAAAGCCAGCAAAGTTGATGTCTTGCTTCCCAGGAAAGCCCTCTTATCCTGGTGAAGTTAGCCTTTTCAGTCACTAAAGCAATCAAATTTAACCTTAAAAATATGTTATAGAGAATAAAATATAGGTTGTCACAAAGACAGAAAAACTCCATATATTGAAATGTTGTTTATGAAACGGTATGAATTTTTATGCCTATTAATGTTAGAGTGTAAAAGGTTAAATCTTGGACATACTGCACAGGTCTGATAATTTGATAATAAGTTTTCCAAGAATTTCCTCTTATTTTCTTTTTGTTTACCTTTTCATATTTAGATATCTCAATGCAATCCAAACCACATGCCCCCACATTTTGAGATACCTCACCACAGCCGTCATCACCAACAAGCGCAGACGAACAGTACTCAAAGACCTGGTGAAAGTCATTCAGCAAGAATCTTACACCTACAAAGATCCAATCACAGAGTTTTTAGAATGTCTTTATGTCAATTTTGACTTCGATGGTGCTCAGCAGAAGCTGAGAGAATGTGAAACAGTGAGTGTTTCTGTTGTTGCTGTTGTAAATAATCTATCTAATTGAAGTTATTTTGTGGTGCAAAAGAAGGCAGTTCATCAAATTTGGTATGAAATGGGGAAATATCCCTTGGAAATGAATTTTGTTTTCAGTCAGGAATGCATGCTCAACTTTTTCAAAGTGCCATCTGATTTCTTTAAATCAGAAAAGTCTTGATAAAAATACAGTTTTAGATGCTAGAAGAAAAAAAGAAAAACCACTGCCTTTTTTTAAATCTGCATTACCATATATTATAGCAGTGACCATGCTGCTTGTCTTTGAAATGAGCGATATGTCTGGCAATTGTTTTGAAGTTATGCACTATAGCTCACAAAATCTAAAGCCTACATGTACTTGGACAACCAAGGATAAATTGACAAATATTTATTTTTAGAAATTTAGTAGATTTTATGTGTCTCACTACAACTCAGGATGGAAAAAAAAAACAAATAAAAATGGCTCAGCTTGTTACAGACTACCAGTTACCAAACTGGTGATTTTTGCTGCAAATGAGTCACCAAAATTTTTCTCTCTGTGCTATGACAAGCAAAGTGGTCACGGCTTGGAGCACTGCACTTTCTGTAAGCGGCTGCAGATGGTGAATTAGGTGGCTGTGCCCAAAAGGGGCTGTAAGGCAAAATCCAAACTACTTATAGACTAAACAGATGGCAATGAGAGGCTAGTGACTAGCCTTTATGGGAACACTGCATAAACAAGCTTTGTCTGTCCTGATGTTTTTTTTTTTTTGCAGGTACTGCTAAATGACTTCTTCCTTGTTGCCTGTTTGGATGACTTTATTGAGAATGCCAGACTGTTTATATTTGAGACATTTTGCAGAATACACCAGTGCATCAGTATAAGGTTGGGAGTAAAGCAAAACTTGATTCATCTTCTTGATCTGTTTTGGTTAAAAATATTTAAGAACTAGTGGTTTATCATGTTCATGTATTTCTCAGAGTCATGCTATGCCAGTTGAAATTTGTGTCTTCTTGATCAAATTTAGAGGTAAATGTAACTGTTAGGGCAGGGAAGGTGTGAATCAGGTTTGAAATAACCCCATCAGATTGATCTTCGTGAACCTAATTTCATTAATGTTATTGGAGAAGAATTTGAAAAACCAAATATTAGAATTAAAGTAACTTGAGGCAAGATGTGAGTTAATTAGCATGATTTTTATATAAATGAACATCAATATCTCGAATTAACTTTTGATTTCTAATCAACGTCTCAAGAGGGTTTAAAGAGTTGCTAGATAAAACTGATTGAAGTTCATTTAAGTTTAATTTTTGAATGTTTTTGTTTCCACTTTTTTTCTTTTGATATGAAGAATCATATCAGGAATGAAGGGTTAGCATTGACCCGCAGACAATTTCATGCAGCTTTGCCTTACTACTGGCAATTCCTATATTGTTATTTGTTTTTTTTTTGTTTTGTTTTTTTCTGTCAACATTATTAACCTCTCTTTGGGACAATCTTGAAGCGCTCTTTGAATTGTTAATTTTAAAGTAACAATGTGATAGCACTGCTCCAATATGCTACAGATAAATTTACTAAAGCAATTAATTTAATGTTGCTTTCCTCTATTGTCAGCATGCTTGCTGAAAAGTTGAATATGACCCCAGAAGAAGCAGAGAGGTGGATAGTCAATCTAATCAGAAATGCAAGATTGGATGCTAAAATTGATTCTAAGTTGGTATGTCTAAGACCTGTTAACGAACACTGCACGTTCATAATGGAGTTTCGTTACCGTCTATCATGTCCCAGATACATCAGTCTATCTCTTGACCTTTGAATTACAAGTTTCTTGCCCTGTGGAAGAAGCTTTTATCTAAGTTACTCCATGCGAGATAAACTCTGATAATGTAGGCCACTGAGCTTGTGTGCCAGATAAGAAATGTTGCATAAAAAAACGCTGGGTTCAAAAATGGCCTTTGAGCATCCCTGTCCCCGTGCACTAGATACCATTCCCATCTTTTCCGTTTCCTTACTCCTCCTACCTTGGCCCCCATTCTCCCTGACCTCTTGCCCCTGACCTGTTCCCCCCTCCTCCCACCTTTTCTCTGCCTTTTCCCCCACTAGGTTGTATAGCCTAGCCTATTGGTGCCGCAGGACCTGTATTTTTCCACTCGGGTGAAGATTTGAGACGAGTCGGGGAGAGGTTTGCCAGGAGTCTGGAACCAATTATCAGTGCCACATGGAGACCCCTTTGCAGACTTTTCGCCGGCTTGGGTTGTTCAAGGCTTCATACTTTCATACTTACGCATGTGCAGGCTATGGGCTGTATTTCGCGTGATATATAACTCTCTCATGCTATTTTCATGAGCTGGAGAACTTTCACTGATCCCTTGTGGATTAAAAATATTGGGACTCTCATGTGCATCTTTTCGTGGAGATCACTTGTTTTAACCACCACCTTCTCTATTACAGGGTCATGTGGTTATGGGTACCCAGGCCCCCTCTGTTTATCAGCAAGTGATAGAAAAAACTAAGGGAATCATGTCCCGCACTCAAGAACTGGCTCGTAACATTGAAAAGAAACTTAACGTGGACAAGATGGGATATGATGGGGTAAGAGCCAGTTACAACATACTTATACTTTTGTTTGACTGTACTCCCATTTATTGTATGTTTTTTTTTTTTTTCAGTTTTGTCTTGTTCTGTTTTGTTTTTTTTTTTTGGAGCTTTTTTTTTATTATGGGTGGAACGCTTGTCAACATTCAATTGAAGATTATCCAGTTTTTTGTTATTAAGTTTTCTTTAGTTTTATGAGCTGCGCGATGTGATCGAGGAAAACCCCAGTGCACCCCCATTCTGTTTATAAATGTAGACTATCTGCAATACAAGAAACAGTTGTTTATCTGAGTTACTCCTTCAACACAATCATTAGATGGCGCCTTTAATGTCATTACTTGACGTCTTAATTTCTTTCTTATATTTCGTCTCTTTAGGGTCCGTGGGATGCGTACGACCCATCTGGATTCTTCAAGCCCTAAAACAACCTAAAAAAAAAAAACTTCAACTTTTTTAGCGCCAAGTTTGCGTGTGCGCCATCTGCAGACTGTTAGTTCATAGTACAATGTATTACAAATCATTGTTTAATGATCTCAAACCGGCACAAGAAACTTTATATACTCTTCTGAACTAAAAATTACATCTGGGGTAAGGGGTGCGGGAAAGGGCGTAAGGGGAAAGGGGGGTTAGGAAGAAGGCAGGGGGAGGTAGGTATCTTGTATGAGGGGGGGGGGTAGGGATACTGACCCTTAAAAGAGACCAGTCTGGGCCCCAGTGCATACTTTATTTAACTCCTGAATGATACCACTTTACGAGAAAACAAGTTGTAGCTAGCCACTGGCGAATGAAACATAACATTGCAACTCCAAATGACACCTTGGTTGCTGAGAATATTGGCCTTCCGTCCTGAACTCCCTCATGAAGACCAAAAAGAAGAAAAGAAGGGAGGGGTAACCTAGTCTACTCCACAGCTGTTCCTACGGAGGCAACATCCTAACATCCCCAGACTGTGAGGAAGAAGACGGGAGGCGTTGCACTGCCATCGAAAAAGTATCACCGCCTTCCCTGTAGTGTGAGATTTCCCTCTACCCCCTCCCCTAGGTGTACATGTATCAGAAGATTTACAGTTGAAAGTATTTATGAATAAGTCTGTTTGAACTATACGTAAAACTTGGTTAGCACTCTCAAAGTGCATAACGAATTAATCGCGAAAAATAGACAAATATACGTGGAGACTCCGCTCCGAAATGTAGTAACTTTTGTTTCAAATACCCAATTACGTTAACGCAAAAAACTCCCGACGGCCTAAAGTATGAGCCTGCGAGCAGGAAAACGTCACTAGAGCCGCTGCACGAGTGTGTCTTTTCCCACGAGTATGTGTGAGGCCTAGAGAAAAGCGAACCGGCGAGAGGTTTGCTACGGATCTGGCGCTGGTCATGAGGTGCTTTGTTCCTTTTTGTGATTGGTCTAGAAAGCACGCGCTACTTTCTCAACCAATCAGAGGCAAAAGTAAAACCAATCCCGACTTGGTTGCCCGCGCTTTAGGCAGTGTCCCTTCTTCTACTTTTGGTTTTTTCCGTTCTATTGATTGGTTGTTATTGTCATTCCTTTTCTGGAGCGCTATTGTTTATGGTTTAAAAGCTGGAGGCATCAATAAATCCGACAAAATGCTTGTTTCATCGCATAAAGTATTAACTTCGTAAGCAACGCGAAAGTAGTGTTCTGTGAATTTAAACTGCCTTTTCAAAGCTCAATGAGCGACACGTAGCTTCTGTTTGTTTGCATTTACACGCCAAAAATTCTGTTTAGGCTTGATTTCCACCGTCCACGAGTCCAATCTTCGTTCCTCCTTCACCACTCATTTCTTGAAGACAGGCAGGTTATCGAACTTCCCTTGCGCCCTCTCGGCAAGGCAAAATTCTTGGTTTCCAAACTCATGGTTTACACACTGTAGATAAATATTAAACCAAATTTTTGGCAGTGCATGGTGCAGGTGTTGCTCAGTTTTTGATGTGTATTGTAATTTTCAAAAAGTCGGGGCGTTTATATATTTATTCATTAATTTATTAATTTTTGGGCTCTTTCCAAGACTGTTGCATAACTTTTTTTCTCACAACCTTCATCCAACAATTCCATTAATTTTTATACGGAGAATACCGGCAGATTGTTGCGTGTATGTCAGAGCAGCACTCAAAGAGTCCTTGCATGGTGAACATGGTGCTCGCTGCTGTCAAAGTTTTCGAGAAAAGGTGCGATATTTTGGACGTTGAGAGCGAGATAAACCTGTTTTTTAGTGTGGTAAATATTTCATGATAGCTTTGCCTTGAGAGCCGAAAAATTTTTCACCTTTAAGCAAAATGTTTACCCTCAAGTAATGCGCTTGTTAAGATCCTGATAAATATATGTGAAGGAAGAGCTTTACTCCCTCAGCGCAAAATATCCAGCCCATTGCTTTTCTCCAGTTAGACATGCACTTTTACTTTTACGCTTTCAGTCTGCCAATAGTAGTCTTGTAAATTTTTTTCTTCATTGTACCTGCTGGGCCTAAGCCCTTCTCGATTCAGTCAAATGCGCATCTGCAAGGTGTTACTTTGTAAACTCCATATCATCTAATCTTGTCAAAGTACAGCTCTCATGGATTCGTGAGTTGCCCAGTCAGTTTAAACTGCGAGCGAGTAAGGGAAACGACAGTTAGCAATGATGTACGTCGCAAACTTGAGTAAAGAGGCCGGCGAATCTCTGCTATCACAAAGAAAACGTTGCGATGAAGGGACAACAGCACATCCATAGAAAACACATGGAGACCATGCAGGCAGTTTGAAGAAGAAAAAACAATTCTTGGATCATGTTGCGAACCAAGCAACGAGACAAAGACGATTGCTATCTCTTAATGAAAAACTGTTAGAATGACAAATTTTGCTTGTTTATGAATTAACATCACTTGAAATCATTCATTGGCTCGAATGCATGAAACGAACATGTATATCCCTTTTAATTAGTTGTTTGTGAGCATGTGATGTTAAAGGTGATATTTCCATCAGCTTTGAAGTAGATCTTTCAGCTTCATCAGCCTAATTGTAGCCGTACCCTACCCCCCCCGCCGAATCTCCTTGGCGGGAGGGAGGGTACGGCTACACGTAAGCTAATGCTCCATCTACTTGATGATAGATGTATCTTGGAACATTCAGCCTACATCTTTCAACTTCGTCAAAAAGTGAATTCAGTGTTTATCTTTTCATTCTTTACTATTTCTTTTTCTTTCTAGTCAATTCTGGCCTCTGGTCAATTCCTGCCTCGTTGGAGGTTTTTTCGCGCATTGAGATTTTCCTCGACTTAGAGTATACTAAGTGTACCCGTCTTTGGTTGACTGAAATGTAATAATTCTTAAAGGAAGAAAAAGGAATAGGAAATTATATTTTGTTGTTCGTTTGCTTACAAGGTTAATATTAACGGGACCATTGAATTGCATGCCGGCAATTCAGTCTTAGTCCGAGTTCTTTGTGCATCAGAAATTTTATCCTGACTGTGTTTTCCTTGGCCACTTTAAATTCCAATTATGTGTTCGACTTAGTTGAATTTTTATTACCAGTACTGTGAATTTCATGAAGAAAGCGAGCCAACTCTTATGAAATAACATCAATCTTGTTAAATTTTGATGAGTTGATGGATTTTAAGTTTTTCTTGGCATTTATCGTGATTATTGACAAACAGTTCGACGTTTATCCATATCTGCATTCATTCTCAGTACTAAGGACATTCTTCATTGGCGAACTTTGAGGTAAAAAGTGATCTGGTGCTTCGATCATGGTCAGAAACTGAATGTAGTGTGATAACGTTCTGGAATCTTCGATCATTTGGAACACATGCAAGTCAGTGAAGTCCATGTTGGAGCAAGCTTCTCTCGCTTTCGTGGTGCTAATTATTTATCTCGTGGCTGGAATGTGGGGAATATTCCTTGGCAAGGTTATTTTCGATCAATGTTTTGCAACTGCTTGAAACTCGAGCCGTTATTCCGAGATGCTGTCCAAGGAATCCGATGTGGTTTTCCTCGCTCTAAAGAAAGCAACATTCCAAATTCCAGAAGAATAGCCACCTAGTGGAATGTCTGTTGCTAAATTCCCATTTAATTCCCACAATAGAATGACTTTCCTTTGCTATCATGGCTTGATAACTTACTGATAGGCTCGACAGTGTATCAAACTAACTGACTGATTAGTATATTATCTGTCTGCCTGAATGACTGACTGGTTTTTTTGTTGACTGATTGAAAGAATTAATGAGTTAGTTGCTTATCTTTGACTGAAGGACAGACTGGCTAACTGACCTACTGATTGGCTGTCTAACGGACTGACTGTCCTATTAGGGACCTTAAGCAGTCAGGACGGCAACGCTATAGTAGACGTCGATTAAAAAATGAATTTCCACTTTTAATCAAAATTTCGAAAATGGCTGCATGTGCCTACCATCTCATACAGTGCCCCAACTGTTCTAAGTTTTAAAATGCACGTGCTGACCTATTGTTCTGCCAATTAGATCTTTTGTTTTTCCACGGCCTCGTTGCCGTCGCCGTCGCCGTCGTGGTTTGTTTAAGGTCCCTATTGTCTGACCGACGGACTGACTCACTAAATTACTTGTCATCGACTGAATGAAAGAGTGATTAACATTTGACTGGCTGACTGACTGACGGGCTTGCTGTGTGACTGAATTATTAAACTACTGAGCGAGTGACTGACCGACTGACTGACTGACTGACTGACTGATTGACTTATTGATTGATTGACTGGTTACCTGACAGGATGTCTGATTGAATTATTGACTGATTGACTTATTGACTGACTCAATGACTGATTGATTGACTTTTTGCCTGATTGACTTATTGACGGATTTACTTATTGACTGACTGACTGATCAGTTCAATGATTGACTGGTTAACTGACTGAGTGATCTACTGAATTACAGACTTATCGACCGATTGACTTATTGACTAATCGAATGATTGACTTATTGACTAACTGAATAACTGAATAACTGATTGAGTGAACTATTGACTGATCAACAGACTTACTGATCTGTTGAATGACTGACTTATTGACTGGCTGACTGAAATACATTCTACCTGGTCACCTATAAATGACTACTGAATGACACTCTGATCGACTGACTGTCTGATTAAGTGACCTATGGGGGGAGAGGGTAAGTTTCTAAAGAAACCGTGTGGTACTGCGTCGGTGGGGGGGGGGGAGGGGTAACAAGGTAATTTGGTTTTATCAATTTATTTTGATAAAAACAAATTACTAAGTGACCTATAGACTCTCAGCTCGATGAATGGAAATGATGGATTGACTAAGTGCTTGTTAATCGATCCAACCCAACGATTAATGACAAAGAAATAATCCAGAAACTACTAGGCTTGAGAACAATGAAACCAGTCGTGATCATCGGCTATTGTACAACTTGCCACTGGCCAGCTGACCGGATTTCCGATATTCCAAAGTATAGCAGAGAAAATATAATGCAAAGAATTTGATCATTGGTCAAAGAAACGGATGCCTGTTTTCTTTAATATTGAGAACATACTGCAGTTTCCTGATGTTTACTGATCGAAGCGGCTGCCAGAGGCGCCCGATATGCTGACATCTGTTCTCAACCTTACAGTGCACCCGTAATTCAGTCTCTGGGCTGCAAGTGGTCAGATATAAACTATATTCATATTCATATTCATACGCCCTGCTCAGTGTTGACTGGTTTATTCAGGGTCAGATCCTTAAAGATGAAGATCGCTATAATTGCAAGGAGTCGAATTCAGGGATTGTCATTCAATTGTAATCTATCATTACGAGTGCACGATGGCTGAGCATGTCAATAAAATTTTCGTTCAGTGAAACTGGAATCAGTCAATCAGACGGGAAAGCTAAAAAGGACAGTTGGTAACAATGTGTGCTTTAACAGGTGAAATAGTAAAGATCTTATGCTACATGCCACACTTCAGCAAGCGGTGACGACGCAAAGAATTAATTGGCAATGTTTACTCACCGATCAAAGTTTGTTTTTTTTTTAATGCTACAGACACCGCTCCTTCGAATGATAAAGTACATTACAGAGAGCCTCATTAAACGCCAAAAGTGGAAAATAGGTAAGAGAATAGTACTAAGAAACTTGATCGAGAAAAGAAAGTTGCATTCTACGTGTTTCTATAAACCAACATGACTATTTCCCCCAATAAATGTGTCAGTCGAAGAATAACAAAATATTAAGATTCCTGGCTTGGTTTCTGTTCCTTTGTTGAACGAAACGATCATGAGAATTAAAAAAATGTTGCAACTAGTTGCCTTAAATCTAGCTGATGAGCCTAACTTTACATACTTGTTTCTACCCTGCATTTAAATAAACCGATTGTTTAATGAACTGCGAGTGCCCTTTTCATCTGTGAGCCGTTGGAATAGAGCGTAAACGGCGATTCTCTTTCAAATGCGCTAGTTTGAAGTTCCACAATATTATTCTTGCACAGCATAGACAACCTTGCAAATTCTTAAGACTGAAGTTTTCCAAATGGGTTGAAAACTAGGTCGCGATGCGCCAGATTTTCCTCTAAAGGCAATCGTTTATATATCCATTTTCTTGTGGCTGTCCAGCTAGAAAACACTGCCCAATAAAATAAGCTTGCAAAAGCGCCAATGCTCCAATTAATCCAACTGCTACTGCAGCGAGAAAGATAGTCAATGTTCCGGTCATAACTCAACTTCGATATGTCCGCTCTCATATAAATCGATATGCTTGTGTTCTCCAATGTTTATTTTCCAAGGCTGGTCTATCATCTTTCTTTTCTTTCCATTTCGACTCGATTCGAATTCTGTGTCAATAGCGCGTCGTACTTGACAGAAAATCATCAATAATTGATTCCCACAGTAGCTAAGAGCTTTCTTTGCATCTCGCAAAGCATGTTGTGAGGTTGAAAGGGCGTGGTCGAACAACGAGGGATTTTCAGGAATTCTGATTTTCAGGACTTTCCAAAACGGTATAAAGATGGAAGGTTTTCTTCAGAGGGAGATAAAAGGCCAGAAGTCCTTCCTCATTTGAATTTCAACTGTTGCAAGCTAGCAAAAATATATTAAGTAGATTAACAGGTGGCAAGGGTGTGTTAAGCGCAAAAATATCAATAATTATTTAACATCCACGCAAATAATTCTCACAACCGCTTAAAAATTCCTTGAAAAATAACAGAAAATAAAAAAAAAGGACCCCGCTGGTCGGACGAGTTTTCGTCATTGTTGAATTCAGTCGTTGAACTACCCAAAAGATAAACCAATTTTTTTCTTTTCTCTGTGCTGCAATAATTTTTGCTAGGCTTGCAACATGTAAATACTGAGACAGTATTGATAAACTAAATATCAACGGCAAATTGTTTGTTTTTTTTTTTATTCTCCTACGTATAAGTGAAATACAGTATAACTAGATACGACAAAAATCCAAATCTATAAACAGAATACGGAAGCAAAAATCAATTCCTTAAGTACAACAGATAAATTACGCCTCTCCGACTTTAATAATGTAGTATGTTTATTTTAAACAACCAACACCGCTTTCAAACTCATAACCGTGCTATAATCATGATTATACCGATATAGGGGCAAATTTATATCAAATACTGCCTTATGGAGCGAACCAAGATTACGTAAAATATTTCAGTCCCGTTTCGAGAAAAAACATGCTTCTTAAAGGCGATTTTGGTAAATCAATCCAGTTTGGCTACAGCTCCTCTCTCTGCTACGAAGCTCATGTAACGGGTTCCCTAATTTAAAACCCTACGAAGTACTCAATTTCTAAAATATACTATAATGAAATTTTCAGTTTTTTAGTTTCGAGTTCTTATAATTCAGAAAATGCAACAAGTTCAGTTTCTTTCAGTTGAGCACAAGCACTCAAAGCTTTTCTTTCCTAATACATCTTTTGTTCCGGATAAAATTTCACCAAGTAGTATCCTCCGGGAACGCGGTATGTGGTTTCACTGTTCCCGAGAGTACGGCCTGATCCAACGCAAAATTTCTTGTATAGATAGATCTGAAGGAACGTGAAGGCCGCCAAGGTTCCCACGAAAAATATCTCGCATAAAACCATGCTGTTGTCGTCAAAATACCTCTGCTGAATTTTTCTTTGCACCAAATTTCGAGGAACTATCCTTCTCCCGCAAACTTTGTTGAAAACTTCACGCACTTCTCAGTTGGAGTATCCCGGCTTGATTCTAGCCTCTGATACTCACAAGTCAAGAGTTAACTGTTTTGGAGAACAAGCGCTGAGTTAGTCCGGGGATATCTTTCACTAAATTTTATTCTCATCATGATCAGATGCCAATTTAATTATGCGAGAACGGAGGTTCGAGTGCCAAGAACGCTGTGTACCTTAACAATAGACCACCAGAGAAAAGTTTAAATAGAGCGCAAGATTATAATATATTTTCATAAATTGGACAAAAGAGCATATAAGAAGCTCGGATATTTTGATGGCAGAAAGCAAGTGTTATTACACGATGAAAAAGAAAGAGAAAATCAATTAATGAAACAAAGATAGGAGAGGGGATATCAGTAATTACGTAAATGCAGTTGTTTCACCAGCTACTCATCCCTTCCGTTCAGTTCTTGTACTCTCCTCGTACCAATTGACTTGCTAGTAGAGAAAAGTTAAGCCAAGGAGATGGGGGTACTGGAGGACCACTTATTCAAGTATTCACGTCAGTAAGTCAAGAACTACGTAGCTAGTCATCTTACCACCAACCCATCCCTTCAGTTATTTTGGTCTTTTTCTCAGTTCTTGTGACCGATTGACAAAAATTTATGAAAAGTGAATTCAAGAGTAGTGGTGGAGGGAAGTAGGGGAGTGGGGGTAGGGGGTACCAGAGGACCGCTGAGTCAAGTGTCAGTAATAATACAAACGCAGTTATCTCCTCACCGATCCATCTCTTTGGGGGGGGGGGGGGGGCGAGCCAAGTATACACAAAGTAAAATCAGAACACATGATTTACTGTGGTTTTACATTTATTTACATTCTTTACGGAAGAAAGAAATTACATGTTTTCAAATTACTGGGCAATAACTATAATAAACACATAACAAGTAGTTTTAATGAAAACACCACTGGTGACTTCTTGGGTCACCATCAATAACGCAATCAAAATGGCTACGATTGTAATTTCCGTTGTACAAGAAGATTTAAAGTTTGTAAAGTAGCTTAATATAGTAGATCCTTTAATATGCAACTCTGCTATCTACTTAAAAGAAAACCCCTAGTGTGTGCAAGACTCAAGAACAGTAGAGACAAATAAATGGCCTGGCAGGATTTTCAGTCCCCCTTTTCCACTGTCTTGCTTGACTACATTTTTCATTAATTCCAAGAAACTGATTGGGAGTGAAAGGGAAAAAATAATGGAAACAATTTTAAAATAATGATTTTCAAGTGTAGTAACAAGTTACACTAACACTTAAGTTAATGAATACTGCTGCGCTAAAAATCTTGCTCTTTTCCTACCAGCTTTACTTTTCAGACTTACAATCAAATAAAAGAAACTCTATTTTTCACATGAATTCTCTTTGTTTTGTTTTTTTTTTTTTTGGTAGCTAAAAGTTAATGTTAATTTTTTCCACTTAATGTACTTCATAGATGCAGGCCTCCACAGAGAGAGATGTACTTTCTTTACAAGTCAGGAACACTGTGGTCCATGCTTTTTTTCATCAATCCTTCACCCATACTGTAGAAATGATGATTAATGAATTTTAAGTGTTAATATCTTGGCTACACAGTGGATTCTTAGTGACACTTATTTTCACTTTTTAACTCCCAAGATCTCTTTATTAATTTTCCTTACTGTCTGCCATACATTGCTTGTAATTTTAGTTCAGAGAATTTGGTATTTGATCAAATTATAATCCACTACTCCCGGTAATTGAAATTGTTCTATTTTCTCTTCACTTGTCTGCTTGATTTTGAATTGATATTGTAAGGAGAAATTCTGTCTTGGTCACTGCTAGGAATGTAAAGTATTAGATGTCATCATACAAAGATCCAATGTTACATTGGGAAATTCCCCTGGAGCACAGGAAAAACACCACTCAAGGATTTCAATTTCACAACCAAAATGGGAGAAAATTGAGAAAAGTTTCTAGTGACATGAGAGAGGAGGAAGCCAAAATAAGCAAAAACCTTAAAGGCTAAGACACACTATGCGACAAATTGCTGCAACATGTCACCGTGACAGGTTGCTGCAACAAATCGCCTTGTGTGACATGTGAAAATCTTTGTTGCGGCAATAGAATTTTGTCACTGCAATCTGTCGCACAAATTCAAACTGGTTTGAATTCGTGCGACATATTGCAGCGATAAAATAAGCTCTAGCAGCCTGGTCGCAGCAACAGTGCAGACAATGCAACATGTCACCATGATTTGACGCATAGTGTGTCTCGGCCTTAAAGGCTCTTTCTCAAGCTTGAAAAGTGCATTGATGTTATGTTTCATCAAGATGAAATGGGTCATTTCTTGATCGGACTGTTTTCTTGTAACTGTCACCCTCCAGGATTACACAACCATTTTCATTTCATGTTTTTAGAGAATATGCACCAATCAAAACTATTGACAGGGACCTTGCTGTACATAAAATCCATGAAATTTACAGGCTGCAGTTAATAATTCTCATGGGTCCTCCTTGAGCCTGTGGAACATTTACTTCAAGTATTATCCTACAAAAATCAACATAACATGAGTGCAAAAATAAACTTACCATTTGACCATGTGTTCAAAAATGAATGTTGGTACAATTGTCAGTGTGATAGTCTGACCTGCCTTTTCAAGGATTGCTTTGATGTCACTATCCTATAAAATCAGTAAAATATAGTAAATGTAAATTATAATTTTGGGGATGTACAATGCTGCAGCATTATTTAACACAATACCCGCTCCTGGTGGAACTTCCTATGGTTGCTTGCTATAGTAGTTGTTGTACAAGTGGAAGGTTCTTACACTGAATGCTTTTGTTTGACCAAACTTAAAGTACAGGCCATCTAAACAAAAATCATAGTTACATTGTACAGAGGAGATATAAACATGGCTCAACGGATAGAACGCTGGACTGTTGTGCAGGAAATCGAGGGTTCAAGGGACGAATAAATGGAGGTCCATTCTCCTGCAGGGTTAGGGGTAGGAGACATTACTTTCCCACACACGAGATTACTGTGTGATGGATGTCCTCCTCTGGGGTGGGATGGGTGGGAGGGTGGACTAGCATGAATGGTTCGTATGTTCCTTTCTAGTCCTTCCCTACTGCCAAAATCAATGCAGTGAAAATGGAGTAAATTAAATTAAATTAAGTAAATTAAATTATTTGTTTACATTTTACAATTGCCTACCCTACATGTATCCTTACCTGTTGTCTCTAAATCATGTCAAAAAATTTTCAAATTAGCAAAACTTTTTTAAAGATGAGAGTGTCTTAGAGACAATACAAAGTTTCGCCAAGTTACTAGAGTTCAGACAAAATGACCCACATTGCTCCAAACAAATTTAAAATTGTCCCTGCCAGATTTCAGTCTTTGCAAGGGTAGATTTCCCAACAAAAACACTAACAGTCTATTTGCTTGAAACTACTGCCCTTGCAATGCCACAACTGTTGTGAGCTCACAAGAAAAGGAAAGTATCTTTAGATGACAACATTTTCCCTACCTTAAGTCCAACCACATTTTGTCCATTTACTTCCACAAGATTGTGTTCTATCAACAGTCCATTCCTATGTAACATTACACAAAGTTTCCATTAAGAAATATAGTAGCAGAGAAAAGTGCAAATATATGAGGACATTCTCAAAGTCTGCATGAATGAAGGTCTTGCATCCCAATACAAACTGCCAGTATCCAAACACTTCTAGAACATGATCAGTTAAAAAAATAACCCTTCGTACATTATTGAGCAATTTCCTTGTTTCTCATAGTTATAAACAAGCACCCGTTTCCAAAAATACACCTTTTTCTTATGACTGAAATATGTTCAAAGTCTTTGTGATAATAACAAAATTTCAAGCTAAGCACTGCAGGAAGAATTTGGTGAAAGTCAAAATTTGAGAATGACAGTGGCAAACTACAGACTTGCAATTTCAAGTGGTTTACCTTGCTGCAGATGTATCTTTGGCAATCTGAGTTATTTTACCATTTTTAAACACAAATCCTACATGGCCACTACTATCCTTCTGCATAACAATTGTTCGCTCAAATGGTCTGTGGAAATGCAACAACAAAAAATTTAATTCAATTGGCTTTTTATTACACACGAGGATGAAGAAGAGAGCAAAATGGAGGCCTAATATCGTATTTGAAACAAGAGTAAACTTCTTACCTGTCTCTGATAGCAAACACAATTCTCTGCGCAGAAGCATTCTTCAAGATCTTCATCACTTTGTCACTACTATAGCCTGCTAAAGTTTCACCGTCAATCTGCAAAATCTGATCACCAAATCTTAACCCACCCAGGGCAGCAGGAGAGTTTGCATGGACATACTGTACAAACACACCCTTGTTGATAGCCCGCACGCGTAAGCCAACCTTTCCACTGCCATCCTTGCAGAGGATAACCTCGCGGATGCCTTGTTTGATTTCAGCCCGACGGATGCCCAGATTGTTGTCCCCAGTTACTGGAGCAACCATTCCACTGGTCTGAGGAATGGCAACAGCTCCTTGAGGTCTGGGAACTAATGCACCAGCAGTGCTCTGTATATATAAAAACAAACAAAAAAAATTCTTGCTGTGATAATTTCACCTTCAACTTGTTAACTTCTATGAGTGACTGCAGGTAACTTCTTGTTGCTCACTAGAGAAATCTAATTTTGTTTCTTCTACATCTGTGGGCATTTTAGGGGGAACATTTAAT
Organism: Stylophora pistillata; assembly: GCF_964205215.1. NCBI lineage: Eukaryota > Metazoa > Cnidaria > Anthozoa > Scleractinia > Pocilloporidae > Stylophora > Stylophora pistillata. Next base: position 20,534,909 of record NC_142531.1, read on the forward strand.
AAAGAGTCCAGTTTCATCTGAGTTACTGTCTCATTGTGTTAGGGTAGTTTTGGTGTTTAAGCCTTTTAACCCGAGGCTAGCATTCATGTTTACCACATTGATCTCTTCACATTTCCCATGGTAACGTAAAGAGAAATCAGGAGCCAGTCGCTCTAAGGCTTTTAAGCGTAATGAACATCATAACAGCTTAACTCTCTAAGTCCTGATAGGGTTATCCATCAAAAAAATGTTGAAAGATTGGAAAAAAAATTAGCAATACCTTTGCCTACCAAGAAAGGGTTGGGTGCTAGACTTCTCTGCCAGGCTCTCACCTGGTCATGACTAAATCCTGTGTTGACCATTATACACTATGATTTAATTCTACTCACATATCCTGGCACATGCTGCCTTACAGCATCCTCAGAAACAGCAAGACCCATGTAGTCATCGAGAGAGGGATACAGACTACTGGATGGACCACCTGGCCTAGGTCCTGGGATAGGAGCAGGAGCCTGTAAATTGGGGGAAAAATAGAATAGTGGTATTCATAAAATGTTTAAAATTAACTGACAACACACTCTGTTGCATAGGAAGGGAACTTGAAAGGGGACTTGGTGATTTGTCATCCCTACACAGTGAGCCAAAGTAAGGATGATGATACACTTCAAAGACCAAAGGTCAACTTCATTCACTTTATAATATTAGTTATAAATTACTCGAAGGTATTTTTTAGTTAAAATGGAATGAGTACCATATAACCCCAACATTAAGTATGCATTACCCTTCTTTGTCTTTCACGACAAAACTTTAAAAACAAAGTCTACTAGTCTGAATGCAGAATCAATGTATGGGGTTATATGGTACTCTTGCCGTCAAAATTTCCCACCCACGACCTCATATAGAGCTTGATGAAAAATGAAGTGCTGGTGTATATTTCCTTACAGTGATGTCATCAGCGAATCAGGTACTAAGTGTCGCCATCTCGATGTAGAATAACTTCAAAGTTCATACAAGTATGGCTGACTTTATGGAGCTATAGAATTCAATAAGCGCTTGAAGGATGTTAAGGGGTGAAAAAAAGTATGGAAGATCTTCAGAAAATCGGTTATCACTTACTTGGTAACCAAGCGCAGGCTGTTGTGGGCGAGCTTGCTGAACCTAACGCGAGAACAAAGCGGAAAAAAAAAGGAAAAGGTTACATGATTTCTCGGGAATTTTACTTGCCTGATCGTTCATCAAAAGCTAGAACGAAAAAAGTACATTAGATCTACTGAAATATTTAAGCTGAGTACCCAGAAATCTGCTACGTGACAAAGCTGGTTAGAACAAGCTGGCGCAGTAACTTTCTGCATGCACGGTGACGAACTTGAGAAAGGAAAACTGATTCTTGCAGCTATAAAGCAGTTGCAACCTTTGATAAGACTGATACATTTACATAACATCTACAAAGGCTGAAGTTTATCGTTCATTCTAAAACATGACAAAATAAAGCTATCACGCGTCAACGAAATCAATGGAAGGCGATCGCTTTCGAACTTCGAGAGTATTGCAAATTCCAAAGTCATACTTTTACGAATTTGTCGGCATTTTACGCTTAAAACAAAAATCACCTGTGCTTGAGCCATGTGATCAACCTTCATATCTTCCAGAGACGGATACAGAGACATCTTGAAAGATTCTTATTTATAACAGGGAATTTAGAACGTCAAATGAATTCGTTTGATCCTAGTCAAGCTGAAATGCAGCGAGATTTCAACCTAGGCTACATATAAGACAAGCCAAGGCTATCTTTGGATTCATTACGTCAGGCTAAATCACATGACATTGCCGTTCGCAATTTCGTTGCGTCATTAAATTATCGATTGCGTTCGTCATCTCCGAAGTTGTTTCGACTTGACAGCGACATTTGGCGGGAAAAGGAAGCCATTATGGTTTCAAGTTTATTGATTCGATGTACAATATATGTGAACTAAAATGGCCGTCCCAATCGGAAATGGAAGATATTACAAACTTTTTGCGGGCAATTCCACGCCAAAACGCTTGCTCATTGCAGAACTTAGCGAGCCAGGATTGCTGTCAAGTTCATTCATCCAAGGTTTGTGCAATCGTAGGATGACGAGTTTAATATAACTTATGTTAATTTGTTACTTTTTCTTCCTCAACGGCTTTTTATTAAAAACAATCGAGGTGAGGCTTAATGAAAAAAAATATGATCAGTGTAGTAGTCATTGAAAAACAGTTCACTGCATTCATATCCAATGCTGTGCATATAGCGCAATCTCATTTTTCGAGACTCGCTTTAGGAAAGTAACAATGTGAAATTGATGAGGAAAAACTCAAAATCAAAATATTGTCACTTTGGCGGGCATTGAAGTGCTTTTGCGGGCTGAAATAGATATTTTTGCTCGCACGCTCGTGTAATTGTTCAGACTTTTTTTTTGCCTTTGTTTTCAGTTTTTATTTTCACAAAGAACTGATTTGTCAGTTTTATACTGTTATGTGTCTTATCCTCTTTAAATAAAGTTGATTATTATTATTATTATTAATAGTAATACAGCTATGTTTTTGGGCATAAAATGTTTTTGGGCCGTTCTCAGAGTCATTTTTAACACTTGCCTAGAGGCGTGGGCTAATAATGACTCAGGATTGGGCCCAAAGCATTGCATGCCTGTAAACATAAGGTTCTTTTGTGCTTGAAAATGTGGAAAGTTTTCCTCCTGGATTGGTCCTTCAGAGGCATTCAAATCCATTGGGTTTTCTTGGTTAAATAATTGTATTTCTACTTAACAAGTATAATCCATTTTGCTGCACTTCTGTTTAGCTATAGGTCACAGATGACATCCAAACATGGTGAGAGCAAAAAATTGTTGTCAATGGTGAGGTAGCCTGCGAAGCAAGCCCTGGGGGAGACGAGGAGGGATTGGGAAGCAAGCCCTGGAGGAGAGGAGGGCTTGCTTCCCAATCCCCCCTTGTCTCACCCAGGGCTTGCTTCGCAGGCTAATGGTGAGGTGATACAGTCGGACCTCGATTATTCAGACCTGTAGGGACTAGACAAAATAGTTTGGATAATTGAGGGTACAGATGATTGAAAAATATGAATATTAATGAGGAGCAAAAACTGATTAAATCAAGAAAGCAAAATTTAATTGTGAAACAAAACATTTACAAATTGTTTTCGAAAACAATATGGCCTACATCTTCACTGTCCATTGTGAATACCTCTACACTTGTGTTTTAACAATCAAATGGATGAAAAATGTTTTTACACTAGCCTAAAAAGTTGAAGCGAGTAAGTCAGTTTGTCATGACAAAACTGGGACCAGAGAAAAAGCTGGGATGATTGAGAAATCGGAATAATTGAGGTCCAGATAATCAAGGTTTGACTGTATACACACATGCCTCTGTCTGCTGATAGATTATAAGTAAGAACCAACCATAATGCTTGTATACAATGGGTATCAACTTATTCTATAATCATATCTTTTTGTTGCAGGAATTGTGGGGCAAGTTTTCCCCATAAAAAGTTCAGAGAGGTTTGGCAAGCTGTGTAAGGTTGTTTTGCGGGAAGATTTGGAAAAGCGAACTCGAAAGTCAACTTGTGCCACCATCAATGCTTTCCTGTTAGGTGATCTGGCTGATGAAGGTGAAAGAATTAAAGAGGGCGATCGTGTGGTTTTGTCAGAGGTTGTTGTAGAATGTTCTCCAACTGATGAACACCAATTTCAGCTCATTGCTTGGCGAGAAAAATCTCAGGCATCCATTTGGGTGATAAACAACAAGGGAAATGTGAGAGCTAATACTGCAAGTGGTAATGAAGAAACTGTGGCGAATGATACTGAAGATGGAAAAAATCTTACATGCAGTGCTGATGCTGGTGAAGCAGAGACAATTGTGCATGAGATGTCAGGGTCAGAGTTTGACTCTGTAAAGGAGACATCCATCGGTCAAGAAAGTAGAACAAGATGTAAGCTTAAGATACCTGAAAGGAAGAAAGGGAAGTTTCATCTTGGCCCCAAAGGAGTCACACCTTCGACTTCACGTGTACAGAGGAAAGTCAGTGATGCTGTTGTTATGATTGAAAGATGTGATGCAAAAGTGACTGAAGGAGTAAGTCAGAAAGATGAGCACTATAAACTGCAGTCTTCAGCAATGGGAGCAAATAAGGAGAAGAGCAGCGAAAGGCCTCCTACACCTGGGACTCATTTGCCCAACATCGCAGTTGAGACAGCTGGACAATCTGTGCTCATGTCACAGGCAGGTGGCGCTGGACATTTAAGCCTCAGCATACAAAGTAGTAGTCCAAATCAACCATCCAATGTGCAGTGTACTCACATTGAGTTGTCACCAGCAGGAGTATCTACAAGAATTTGGAATGGTGATAGGAAGGCTGGGCAATTGAGAGATCAGTCTCAAACAAGCACAGTGCCAACTGATTTGCCGCAACTTATGGCTCCAGAGCCTGGTTCTTTATCAGTTGTTGAGGGCAGTGTGAGTGCTGGAGGGAACCGCCAGATTATTGATAAGGATATTACACAACAGAAAACAGGTAAAAGCTCCAAGCATCTTTGCTTTCTTAGGCTACACAATGTAGCTTGGCATCCTCCATAATGCAAGGCATTAATTTGGTGACCAATGGATCAGTGGAGGTGTATAGCTGCTTAACGTAGAGTCATGTATGAAACAGAGTTTTCACCCTCATAGTAATTCTAAAAAGTCATGAAATTCCATAACATCATTTTCCAGACCTGACAAGTCATATATTTTGAGCAGAAGTCATGGAAGTTGTAAAAAACAGTGAAAATAATTTATTTTTGAGAACAACAGAAAAATTGGCTTTTCTTGATCATTTTCACATTATTCTGAGGCATGTTTTTTTATGGAAAACATTAAGTAGGTCTTTGTAGCAGTAATGGAATTTTTTTTGTGCTTTTAAAATTGTATGAACCTCGTGTAAGGAAGGTTTTATAATGCTCCTAGTGATAAACATCACTCAATGGCAAAGCAGAAGTATTTGTCACTTAATGAATCTTAGGTACTTGGAAGGAATAAGTGAAGACAAAGCCATTATTTTGAGACTTTCTGGAAAGATCAATACAAACAAAATGGTTTGACCTCAATTGGAGAACTATAAATTTAGCCCTCACACAACCCATCAAGGGAACTCCTGTCTGCACCAAAGTTGTAATCCTTCAAGCTGCAACAAACCTAGCACAAACCCAGCACACTTTCTCTTCTGATATGTCATTTGATTTAATTGTTGCATAGATATGAAGATTTGACCGGCAAACATCTAGTTTCGGTTGGCCATTGGAAATTGGTGTCTCCCTCCTGATTTATTAAGATGGTCCTCTCAATAAGGGCCCCCTCCCTGCTCAGTTTGGAAATTAAAGATGGATAGTTGGTCCACTTAGACAAAGGAAATAATTCTTGTTTTATAGATGAGCCACAAATTTGCAGTGATGATACACTCATGCCTGACTTTGAACAAGAGGATCAGGTTTTTATATCAGCCCGCAGAAGATCATCAACTCTCTCTGCTGTCAATCAAAGAAGTCCTGCAAAAGGGTTAGAGGTTTATTTTTATTATTACTGAAATTGGATTTCAAAGTTTGTTACAAAGAAAAATTATCAGATGACTTAAAAAATGAAACTTTGATTCAATAGACTGTTTTTTTTGCTATGCACCATGATTTCTAAACCAGTGGTAGGGTGTGCCTCCAGACTTTCTCAAATTGAGGCTCAATGCATGTTGTGTTTTCATTAAGTTCTCGTTAGCACCATAGTGATTTTTTTTTTCACAGTTAAGTCAGATAATTGTCTTCTTTAGAGAGCTGGCCCTGAAGAGTCAATTCTTGCCACTAGTCAGGTCAAATGTGAAGATGTTTTTCTTCTCCCTCATAATTTGGGAGACGGAATGTGTGTTTTGCTGGTGTATGGGACTGTGAATGAAGGGGTCACGATTCATTCAAACTTGATCCATTATCATTTTGCAATATTTACACAGGCTGGCCCAGTTTAACTTAAAGCTGGTTCTTTAATATGGGGCCTGTAGAAACAGTCTGAATATATGAATATGCATGTATCTACAGTATATGAATTTAAAATACACAAATGGAAGCTGTAACAAAAATAACAGTACATAAAGAATATGTCCTGTGCCAACTCTGTAGCTTTACGTTTCTAAATTGGTCCCATCTTTACCATGTTGACCACATATACTTCTTCAGACTGCTGCCTTTGTCAACAAATGACCATTTATGCCTGCTTTTATGTATAGGCTGAATGGAAGACCTGGGAACCCTGGTGCGATTCCCCACCATATTACCACAGTCAATGAAGATGTGTCACTCAGGACCAGTGTGAGGAGTTTTATTCCTGAAGACTACACCCCAGTAGCGAGTCTGTTGGCCGATCAGGGATCTACTGATCAAGGTTAGTGGCACAAGGCTATCAAAGTGGCCTTTACACCCCAACATCGGTTTGCATATTCTCCATACTGTTCTCTGTATATTTCCAAAGGTGCTAACAAGGAGAATTTGTTTGATGATCAGGAGCTCCTTAAGTTGGTGATCAGTTCCTTTATTCTTGTGACCTTCAGGGCTGATATTATAAGGAGAAATTAGATGATAATCAGTTCAAGGGGTCAGAGGGTTAAACATCATTATGATTTTCATTCTAAGTTCATAGACAGAATGATTAAAACCCTCTCACTTTTCATCATTCATTCTTTTTACCTTTCATTCCATGTTCATAGGCAGAATAATTAAAACTCTTTTGCTCTCTTCCAGAAGTTTGTCTCTATGCTGTCTGCGGCATATGGGCTTTGATATAACAAAGTCCCCCCCCCCCCCCCCCCGTCGCCCAAAAAAAAAAAAAAAAAAAAAAAAAAAAGAAAAGAAAGGAGAACATAACGAAATCTCAAAAAGCCTGTTTAGTTAACAACGCTACAAAGGCACATTTACACCCCCACACAGATAACAGAATTCATAACTAATGTGAAGGATTTTAACCCTTTTACTACAAAGATCTCATTAGCAATTCTCCTTACTTTCTGCAGTACAATTCTTATGCTGTTAGTTCAGAGAATTTGGTATTGGATCTGCTAGTAATCCCTTAATTTATATTTTTCTGTATTCTCATCACTTGTTTGGTTGATGTTGTATTGATATTGTAAGGAGAAATTCTGTCTCGGTTACTCATGAGAGTTAAGTTTTTTTTACAAACTTCTTTCCTTATTCAAAGGCGGAGTAAAGAGATGTGCTCCCAACCCATTGCTTGATGTGAAGCGACTGAGAGCTTCTCCTGGATCTTCTTCCCTTGACCAACCCGTTAGTTTACGTGGTGGCCAGCGTACTAGGAAGAAGTCCTCCCGAGCGGCCGCAGACTACACTGTCCCTCCAGGTTATACTACTTTGGCTAATCTAAAGCCTGAAACCGTTGTGAATATCTATGGAGTGGTGAAATCTTTCAAACCGGCCTGGAAGTGCCGTGGCACCGACATGTGTTCTGTCCTGATGATAACGGATCCTACTGCAGCTGATTCCACCTCTGGCCTTGAGTGTGTCTTCTTTCAGCAGACCATCGGTCGCTTGCCTGCTGTTCACAAGGTGGGAGATATCGTGCGACTGCACCGCATCAAGATTTCGCAGTACCAGGAAAAGCTTCAAGCCATGTCATCCCGTGGATTTGCAGCGATCGTCTTCGACCGGGATAGCGAATTACCAGTTACAGCAGAAATGGCGAGGGTGTCAAGCTTTACCTTCTCGCTTACAAACGAAGATAAGGACACTATTCGGTGCTTAATGGATTGGTGCGACTGCAATCCGGCCATGTTTCCACCTACTAGCTTCGTTTCTGTTGCGGAAATTAGCCCAGACTGTTACTTCGACTTGGTCTGCCAGGTCCTTGGTGTCGCATTACACCGCACTCTTGACTGCGTGGTACTCTTTGTCACTGACGGTACCCATCCGAAATGCGACATCCGAGAGTGCGCTGGCGATGAGTACAACGTGGTAGAGCCTCTTGGTAGCCACCGCTCGGAGAAGGACGGCGACGTCATCTCTGTGTTCCTTTACGGCGCTTACGCCGAAGTCGCGCGGCTTATTGTAAGAAAGGGGAACTATCTGATCTTTCATAACTTGCATTCCCAGGTCCTGAAACAAGGCGGGTCTGTCTGCAGTGTGGTGGACGTTTTGAGGCCCTATGTCGAATTGTGCATTCATAGGGGCACCAGTTATGGGCGTGGTCTTACCCTCCTGTCCGATGACTCGCCAGAGGTGAAAGAGATCAAGAAACAACTAAATGTGTAATTTGACTTGACTTTTACTTTTATTCCTATGCCTTTTATCACTTACAGTTTTACTGCTGCTTCTCCTTGCATGAATACTCCATTTTACCCTTCTCTAATCCACAGTTCAAGTTTAACTCCATTTTTTAACCCTTCCCCAGCGAAGGGAATAATTAACTTTTCAGAGACTCGTCCTGTGACGATCTCAAAATTTTTCAACTTTCAATGTACTGGCTGATTGTAAACAGAGAACGTTCTCTTTGAGTTCAAGCTTCGTCTCCTTTTCTTAAACAAACAAGAAATTCGTTTACTGGCGACCCAAAAAAATCGTAACTTAAAACTATGGATGTATGTTTCTCCTAATTTGGAAGAATAAAAAAAAACTTTTCTCGAACAGTACTTTTGGGTTTTCTCCATATGTGAACTCAAGAATCCTTGAAGTTAGTTATAGCTACCTTGAGGACATCGATATTACCCAATTTAGCTTTAGCCGGGAACGCCTCTGTTTGAAGGTTTTGTTTTTCGCTCTCTTCCCCTCGACGGTGTGTCTTGCTTCTCACGTTCGTCTCGCATTTGCCTCTGCTCTCCTGAAAAGAAATAATAATAATAATAATAATAATGATAATAACACTTTTATCGTTTTATATTGATCATTTATATTTAAGTAGTATTAGATATTATTATAGTTAACAGTCCTGTCATGCAGATAGGTTACGAATTTTCGCCCTATCTTGCTTAGCTCACTAGCATCCAAACGTGTATACTGCATAATAATAAAATGGAAAGCTTCTTCTGCAGGTAAGGATTTGAAGAGAATACCCGCTGCCTTGGCGACCGAGCTAAATTATCTCAGCCATTCGAGCCTGAATTCTGCCATCGGCCATGGAAGCAGAAGGCAAAATTATCGTCGAGAGATTACAAAATTTCATTTGCATTTCAGTTTGGCATGCAATCAGATATTCAAATACTTTGCAAGGAATCAAATTTTGAAGAAAAGAGAGATTAAAATTTTAGTGTGTTCTACATTTCCACGTTTCTGCATCTTAAAAATCAAGGTGACCTTTCGTGTGCGCGGCCAACGCTATCAGGCCCCTTCTGCCCTTCTTCGTCCTCAGCGGGTACCGCTGGGGCTTATGTTCGGTCTCGTGACCCTTCACGGGTTTCAGGTGTCACGCAGTAGTGGGCACTTACACGTTTGCACAATCAAGCAGTTGCGTTTGCGCCTTCCGTTGGACTCTCGGAGATTATTGACCTTGGTTTCTGTGAGTCGTAGGATTATTGTCACAGTCCAAGTTATAAAAGAGAGTCATTGGGGAGATGTGGTCTGAAAATCCGATTATTTCTACTAAAATAATTACCCTCGACATCATCAGTTCACTGTTACGCACCAGTGGGAGTAGTATTATTTATCTCTTGTAACATCTGTTTTGACGAAAAAAGGTCGTGTAGGGCTTCTTTTGGATTTCTACTCTTGTTTGGTTTTCCGATTCCTTTCATGTGGAAATTCTAGAAACTTCTTTCGGTGGAAGTGGTGGATTCTCTCTGGTGTCAATTTTGGACGCCGCGCGCTCTCCAAGAACCATGAGGACCAATTACTCCAACGTTTTGGTATTATTTTTCGCGGTTACCTTCGAATTACCTCTGCTTGTTTGCGGAGAACGTCTCAATAATAATATCGTGAAGAACTGGTCTGCGCAAGTGGAGAGCTATCTCCTTAAACTTGCCGAGGAAGGCTTGAAAACGCGCGAGCTTCAGAAATTGTACGACAGCGCAAATTACACAGTGGAGGAGAAAAGTGGATTTGATACTCTGAACTCTGTGAAATCACGGCTCGGAAACTACTTCGTCAAAAAGGAAAATGCAGCTAGGGTATGTAAGATTGTTTTCATTTCCGCGCTGATGCTGCGATCGAAATGTACACTTAATTAGTAAACTGCGCTTATGAAACTCCCTGACAAAATTAACTGTTATGGTTATGAAATGCAAAAATGCCAAAATCTGTCACAATATTGTGATCTTTGTTCTTCAAATTTGTTTGGACTAGCGTTGCAATGACACTAGGTTCGTTTTTTTTTTCGCACTGTTATTATTTTTTCTCCTCCAATTCTCTTCTGTCCATTTTGGGCTGTGATCTGAATCAACTACATTATGCAAAGGTCACCTATCTTATCTTAACTGGGAAATTTGATTATATTGATGGAAATCCCCAGACAGGTGCCATAGGCAATTTGGGTTATTTCTTCATCTAGGAGAAATTTAGGCAAATGTGGTTATTATTCCTTGCTGCACAGTTTGAATTGTTATGTATCTTGAGTTTCGACTAGAGTGTCCAAAATTTAAGTTCAGAAGAAAATTGTTATTTACAGAGAAATAGTAATTTTGGGAAAGTTTAGAAAAGTTCACATCTCACTTATATAAAAGAGAGACTGAAAATGTCTTATAACATGTGAGATTTCAGAGAAATCTTGAGGATTACATGAAATGAAAGAAAAAGTTAATGGGTTGCATATATTTCAGGAGGCAAATCACACCTCAAACTGGTTCATAAACTCATGAATCACTGTAGCCTAAGTGAAATATATTTTGTACCAACTTAATATATATAGTGTATTGGAAGAGGTTGATTGCTCATTATTCAAGAAGATCTCCAGTATGCCCGGTCACCCTCTGTACCCTTCTGTCCCTAAAACGAAAGAAAGCTCGGCGCACCTCTGAGTTCCTAGTAGTGAACTCCCTAGGGTTAATACCCAGCGTTTTAAAAACAGTTTTTTTAATAGGCTCTTTTTCAAATATAGAGTAGCTATCTAATGTAATGTCTTATATTATGTAATGCTGATAGCCTGTAATTATTTTAATGTAAATGTTCTTGTTTTAGCATGTATTTTTGCTCAAAAACAATAAAGACCTATTCTTATTCTTAAGTAAAATTTATGTACCACATCTAATTTTGGCCTTAATCAGGCATCACTTCTAAATCCTTTATCACCTACCCTCTATGAAGAATCCAATGATGAGATCCTAGCAGTATACAGGAGGTTTGTCACATATTATCCTTGTATTTGGCTTTACTCGCTGTAGAGTTCTCTTAAGGGCAGTAATAGAGCATCAAACCACAAATAATGATAATAATAGTAATGTTGATAATAATGATGATAACATTAATAACAATGTTTTAATGTGTGCAGTTCAAGTCTCAATGTGATAACATGAATACATGTGATCTAAAAATTGAGTGAATACAAAAAAACTAACACACGGTTATTAGAAAAAACTTCCAAACAAAATTGTTTTTTAGGCAGCTTTGAAAGACAAAACCAAGACGGCACTTTCCCTTTTTAAGAGAATTGGGGAGAGTATTCCATAACGTAGGTGCATAGAAGGAAAACGTGCTTTGACTTCATGTCGCTGAGTTTGCAGTAGGAATAGTAAGAAGTGAGTTTTAGGATGAATGTAGAGCTTGTGCTGGATGGTATTCTTTTAGCAGAGTCCATAAATTGGTCGGTGAAAGCCTATGAAGAGTCTTAAAGGTACATATAATAAGAAGAACTTTGAACGATTCATTCAAATGGCGCTAATTCCCTTTGTGGAGAACAGATTTTTCTTCATTATATGCTTGAAAGAATATGTAACATTTTTTGTGTCCTCAGTGATCAAGCTCAAAGTTTAAGATCTTTCATATTTCGGTTTAGTTAATTATTTTTTTTTGTACACTAGTTCATTTTCTCAGAAAGAGTTGAAATTTCTTGGTCCACTTATATACTTTCACTTTCACAGTTTTTCAATGTTGATCCATTTTCTCATTCTTGGTATAAATTTAAACTGTCAAGAAGAGAGGAAATTGATGCAAGATAAGAAAATCATAAATTGTGGTCAAGGTGTTGATTCACTAAATTTTGAAAGAGCCATTATATTGATACACAAGACAGCAGTCTGTGTTGATATCAAGTGGACTCAGGGCTTATAGGTGTTGTGGGTTAATAATAATAATATTTATATAGCGCGCACATCAAAAGCTTCTCGTGGCACTTTACAATACTATAAAATAATAAAATAATAAAATAATCTAATGCACATAAATAAAAGTTCAATCAAACAGAAGAGAAACAGAAGAGAATTACTAGTTACAAATTTTGAAAAGAGAAAAGTCTTGATGTTCTTTTTAAAAATCGTTATGGAGCTAGATTTATGAATTGAAAAAGGAATACCGTTAAGTTAGGGCCCATATTGTCAGCCCTGGTGGTGAATATTCTTTAGGTAAAATATCATGTAGTTGATGGAGTGGGAGGACTGGAAGGGAAATTATTTAAGGTCATGATGCATTGCCTGAGTGCAATGAGGTCCAAGTGTCACAACTGAGAGCCAAATAATTTCCCATTCACTGTGACTAAACTCAGTCAATAAGCGTTTACTAAAATTAATGACCATCCATCCTCCTTTTTCATCTTTTTTCTTTGAGCTTGCGGGGTGTAGCGCAGTACAGCCTCATATGGCCCTACTCATGCTATTGTGTATGGCCCTTACACTGGAATTTTTGTCTGCTATTTTTCAATAATAGTGTGTGTGCATGGGGCCATACTTGTCATTTAATAATAGCTTCTCAGTACTATCTGCTCAGAAATTTATACATATCAGTCGGGAGAATCAGCCTCCAGATCTTGCCAATTGACAGTAGAGCAAATTACTGGTGTTATTTTCGGTTTATTCCTAGGTACTTAAGGAAATTAGCAAACAAATTAAACAGTGGTGGAAAAATGCAAATTTGCAAGAAAGAAGCAGAACTTCCTAAGGGAATAACATGTACCCAATAGAAAGTTATAAACCTTAACGATTTGTAAACATAAATTTCTATCATGGTTATTTTTCTCTGTAATGGCAGAAAGTTGCAGAAGAAGTTGCCAGACTTCATGACGAATTTTACAGAAATGAAACTCTACAAGAAATGGCAAAGGTTTCAACTCTACAGCAACTTGGTGACAAATTCTACTCTGACTCAGATCTAGTAGATACTCTGCCTAAAGATCTGGAGTTCAACATGTAAGTGACCCCTGAAATCTAACCACTGTCTCCTTAATGATGGCAAAGCCCTAAATATTTGAGAAGTGAAACACATTAAGTGTATGGTACTTTCTCTCAAGGGCTCTTTCCTAACTTTGGACATATTGTTCAGCACAATTTGTTCTAAGATCGTCCAACTTTTATCGAAGTACATATACTAAGTAACTATTGTCATGCGACCACCCTGTCTTCAGTAGTTGATTTTCATGCATAGATTACTAACAGTTAATAACTGCATTGTTAAGGGGAGGTTGAGTGCCTGAAACATACAGGAGCTTCCACTATTGGCAGCCAGTTCCTAGATGGAGACTTCTCCCATGGCTGGAAAATCTTTGCGACCCAGCCATAAGACCCCACACAGGAAAGAGAAATAGGCACCCACCACACTGAATAAACAGCAGAAAGAGGGAGGGAATGGGTGGGAAAAACTGCCTGAATGATGAGCTGCCATTCCTCATAATGCTGCAAGATATGCTCAAAGCACAAAAATGACTCAAACAAAGAGTACATGAAATTCAGACACGTGCATATGCAAAAACCGTAGACTACCGGAAAATGCTGGTGCTCTTTGTTGTTAACTCTGTTAAATTGCATTTAACTGCATTAACTAAATTTAAACCACCCATTGACCTGCAGGTTATTCAAGCAGAAAGTGAGTAAAAGCAGGAGCTCTGTGAAGATCTCTGACCAGGTTGCCAGAAGCAACCCCAAGCTGATTGAAGCTGTGTTTTGGTCATCGCTTCTAGATAATGTGTTTAAAGAAAATTCAAAGAATGATCCCGAACTAAGGTATGTCTGTTAAGTGGTTTCGCCACTATCAAATGTTCTTAATCCAGTCTTATCCAATTCAAAGAATTATCTAGAACTAAAGTATGTCTGTTTTGTGGTTTTTCTACTGTTAGATACATTCATAATCAACAATTAAAGCTATTAATGTAGCAAAAAGGTATCATAAAGGTCCAATACATCCAAATCTGAGAGTCTTTTTTTGTAAGAGGAAAGATACTTATAGTTAACTTTTTAGTTGGAAACAGTGAAGTGAAGTGGATAGAGTACTGATCTTGTAATCTGGTGGCCTGGGTTCAAGCCTTCCACCCTGCTACTCATTGAATGTTGTCCTTGGTTGCTCCAAATTCAACTCCTTAGCTGTGCTTTTTATTTGGCCAACTGGTCTGTCTCCTGCTATTTGGGGTTCTCAAACACTTTATGTCTATTTACAGTGTTTGTTTCCAATTCGTTTGAATATGAGGGCCACAAGTTTATAAGTTTGTAGCTGTGTAGAGTTACCTCTTTAAACGATGTCTTGTAATATCATAAGTCTAGGAGAGATATTTACCATGTTCTTTCCTCAAATATGTGCTGAGCTGCCAGCAACTCGTTTTATTAAATATATACTTCTTTGTTATAATTATCATTATTATTATCATTATTATTATTATTATTATTGTTATTATTATTATTATTATTGTTATTATTATTATTATTGTAATTATTATTTTTACTTTTACTGCTGCCCACGTGTAAACTTTAAAACATCCTTTTTGTTTGGTAGGTGGCAGAATTTTGGTTCCATAGAGGGTTTCCTCAGAACGTACCCAACTCGAGAATGGTCCTTAAACTTTGCCGGGTTCCACATAGATTATGACCCCAGATTAAGGCCCTGGTATATTGGTGCCACGTCAGGCCCCAAGGACATCGTCATTGTCCTGGATTGCAGCTTGTCCATGGCGGGAAAGAAATTCCACATGGCCAGACAAGTAGCAAAGACAGTATTGAACACCCTGACTAAACAAGATTATGTCAATGTTATCTGTGGACACGAGGGTCATTGGGATGAAGTGGGAAAGTGAGTAGATTTTTCAAACTACTCGCTGAAGTGTTAAGTGTCGAAAAATTTAGTGGTAGAGGTAGTTTGGTTGGTTGGTTGGTTGGTTCTTGCAGGCTGCATAAAAAGATCTTAGAAGTATTGATTGCATCTCTCTCTTAAAGGAGATTCTTTACAGTTTTTTGCATTACTTCAGGTAGCTTGTTGCCTATTTTGGTCCTGGCTGATTTTAGGAAAGTTCATAGCAACCGAAATAGAGCTGCAATGACTGATCATGATATAAAATAGGAAGGATTGATGTCGAAAGAAGCATCGACACTCTGAGTCAACGTCTTTTTTTTTTTATTATTATTATTATTACCAGGTGGTTTGAGTATAAGACAGAAGTGCTTAGCTGTCAACAGAATCGACTGGTACCGGCATCCACCTCGCACCGCAAAGACTTAATTGAAAAGATTGATAATCTGAAGGCTGGTGGAACAAGTGAACTCAAGTAAGAGGGTAGCTTCAGGTCCAATATTAATAGGAAAGTAAAAGGATTTATCAAATGACCCGTGTGTAGGGTTGGACGGGTTGACGTGAGCCTGTCCGAAAAGAGCCGTTCGGCCCTGCACTTGCTCGGCTCTTTTACATTTTCCAAGAAAGTGAATAACTTCGGCCTTGGGCCTTAATTAAAAGCTAGGGCACAGGTTTTCCCTATTCGGACCTCCCGCCCGGTAAATAACTTCTTTCTTATTTTTGCTGTTGGAGTCACATGAACATATTGATGGGCTTTCCGCGCCATAATTTTCAAGCGACCATCATGTTAACGAGGGTCAGTGTTGAGTTAAACACAGCTCTGTGGACGCTTTTGCATGGCACGTGATTCTACGTCACGCGCAGATTTTGAACGAAGGGTAGTTTGCGTGACGCATAGTTTTAAATGCACATTACTCTGTGTTGCTTGCTGTTGCTTCTCAGATGTGAACACGTGGGATTTCAGAGCAGAGGGAAGGTCCAAGTTAACCCCAAAACTCCCAAGATCTGATTGTTAATTATCCCCTCTACCTGCTACACTAGATTTGTTACGAGAATTTGGTGTCAGATCTAGATAACAACTACTACCAGACAAGTTTGAGTATTCTCATTACCTGTTTACCGGATAACGTATGGATATTATCGGGAAAAGGTACATGTTAATCACTTCTTGAGGTGACTACATCGTAAATACCGTTGACTTTTGATACAAATGAAAATCACCAAGGGAAAAGCGCCTTTATATGGTCTATTCTCAAGAGAAGTCGCATTTTAAACCTATTGTCGAAACTTTTCGGCCATTACACAGTGTCTCAATAGTTTCACCCAATTCTTCAACAGAAAAGCTTTCAAATTGGCTTTTGAATTGCTGCAAGGAGTTGCCAGGACAGGCTGCCAGAGCATCATTGTGTTCGCTACAGATGGAGTGGACAATGATGGGGACCCTGTGCGCTGTGGGCCAGGGTACTACACCAGGAGCGGTTACGTTGCAGGGCAGATATGCAAATATGATTGGAATGATGTGTGGGATGAAGTACAGGCCACGAATAGATATATGAACCCTAGGGTAAGGAATTTGTTGAACGGGTTTGGTTTTAATCTTTTGAAAGAGAAAGTGTTTTTGTTTTTTTTTTTTTTTAATTCTCAGTTTGCATTAAAAATGGTCAGGCCAGAAAAAGATACATGAACTCTTGGGTGAGAAATTGTTGAAAGGGTTTGGTACTAAGTTTTGAATCTATGGAACGAAGGAATGGCTTTTTTTTCTTCTAATTCTTCAGTTTGCTTTAAAAATGTTAATGAGATCACAGCTGCTCCTGGGTCTGTCACACAATTTTCCTTGATGCAATCTGTTGTAATCGTCAATCTTTGCTCTTGGAATATCTTCCTGTGGCATTTCTGTTTGTTCCGAATTCCTCGATGGATAAAATTATTTCCTATGAAATTGGAATCTATTTATTTTGTCACCTGGCCCCAGTTGTTCAAAGGGTGGGCAACGCTATCCACTGGATGCCGAATATCTCTCCGGTGGAAAGCGCATTACGTTTTGGCAACATTTATCCGCTGGATAGCGATTTATTCGTTGGATAGCGTCATCCGCTCTAGGAACAACCAAGTCCTGATGTTTATTTATTTATATTTTCTTTCAAGACGCGGATCTTTTCCTATTTAACCGCGGACGATGGCGAAGAATTTCCAGGAAAGCTTGCTTGCGACAATGAGGGCTTTATGAAGAAGCTAACAGACGAAGAGAACATCATATCACAAATGCAGGATTACTACAGCTTCTTGGCGTCCAATACGATAAGTATTAGTAATGTCACGTGGACATCTCCTTACCTGGACGCGTCCGGCCTAGGACTCATGGTCACGGTGGCCATACCTGTCATCAGCAAAGTCACGAACAAGTGAGTCACGCTTGGTTTGCGCTTTCGCAGTTGCGAGCGGTTACGAACAAAGGTTTCTATGTTCTTTAGTTTCTTTTTTCATTATTTTTAATTAGAATTTCCTACTTTTCTTAACAATTTAAATCACAAGTCATTTTTGGCTATTTCACAGTCTTTGGGGTCACGCAAAGCTAGTCAGTCTTGGCTTTGTCACGCTTAGTTAGGTCATTCTTGGCAAGTCTTGTTAGCCTACTGTAGACTTCGACCTAGCAGAAGTTTAAAATGGCTCTCTATGCCTTCACAAAGTTCTACCTCAAATAAGCAAGCGAGTAGACAAACAAACAATCAACCACCAACAACATCGTGGATAAGTTTTCGAATTTGGATGAGAGCAAGAAACAGAGGTTGGGTACGAGGTTGGGAACCAGGTCAGTTTCAATTTCCGAACGCATACAAGGCTGGAGTACTCATGAAGGAGAAGTCATGCTTTCAAGTCTTTAAACGGATTGTCTCTGATTTTATCTGTTACTTATTTCTCTACATTATTTGAATTACAACCTTAATGATAAAGCAAGTAAATTTGTTTTCTTCCCATCTTAGGACTATAGGTGTGGTTGGAATCGATGCCACACTGGAAGAAATCGAGAACATCCTGTTGAACGACCAGTGGGGATCGGTGTACGCTTTTCTGGTGAACGAGGGAGGAGAGACAATTTTTCACCCGCTTCTGCGGCCAAGTACTGAGGTAAGGGAACAAGCGCGCTAAAAGCAGTCAGTTCCTTGAGAGGTTTCCTGTACTTCCTCGGGGATGAATGGATTCAAGACAACTGGTCTTGTCCTTCTGTTTATCTCTGTCTTCCCTTCGGGATCGGTGTGGCGAGGCATTCTGCAATATCTCCCGTAATTGTTTCAGCTGCTGTTCATTCCCTGAGAAACAAAAGGCTTGCAGACTCGCTGATGATATGCTGGGATGTTTGCTGAAATAAGGAATGAAACATTGAAACATTTCACTGTTAGCATTTAAACTTGTTCAGGACCTTGGAAGAGTCGGGGAAAAGATTCGTGTGACGCAATGAGAATGTTTACAACTTTTCATCGCGAGAAAAGAAGTGAGATCTGCACGCGTTCCCGCATCGTAATTCTTTCATTTTTCTTTAGTTTGCTCTGAATGTTTTTTAGGAACGAAAACTGAATAAGTTAAAAAGACAACCTTTTACCCTGGTGACATGACCAATTAGGGGAGGAATACTTTTCTGCTTTATATATTCAAGCTAGCTTTTTCATAATTCGATCAAGTTATTCTATGATTATTCAATCCGCTTCACTCTTATTTTAATTTTGCGCATTATCAACCAACGTTCTCTGGCTATAGTTGGCTTCTAATTTGCGCGGAATCGCAAAATTTTTCGAATAGTACACTCTGTGAGGTAGAAATATTATACTTCCTTGAAATTTTTACCTGTTCCCAGTGACAATATCACCCCTGAATCTCGCATTAAGTTTACGAGAACAAAGGAAATGATCATCAACTAAAGAAGCTCTGGATTGCGGGACAATTTCTCCTTGCCAGCACCAAACGTCTCGAGTTTTCCTTTTCCCTACTTGAGGTTTTTCGTTTACAAATTTACATGAACGTATGGATGTTTTTTCGCTTCTTTGGCGAGACAGTGGTTGTGACAATTTTCCACGGGCGTAGAGGGAGGGTGAGTCCACAACGAAAAATAAAGGAGTCAGTGGTACTAAGCATAAAGATACTGGAAAGTGATACGTAACTTCCGATCGGTAAACCCAAAACAAGTTCCGGTCTTTAATATGTCTCATTTTCGCCTGCTGGCGGGAAAATCGTCTCACGTGGCATGCGAAGTCGATTCAACGGCTCCCTCTGTCGCCAAGGACAGCATAATGGAGAAAGAAATCATATTCTTGCGTGAAAATTTTGACGCTGTTCGCTTTTCTGACGGTTACTGTTTCGCAACATACAGTGGTGACGCCGAAAGTATAAATGATCTTCTTGATAGATATCTATCCTTAAATTCAACTTGTTCGTATAGAAAAGTAAGTACTGCACTGCTTTGCAAATAGACATTTATCATTAAATTTTTGTCGATTTGTTTCGTGGGTGCAAGTGGTTTTTCATTTAACATTTTGTACGGAACACCGCAGTTTGTAAAATATGCGAAGAGGACGATAATGAGGACTGGTTGGGTTGTGACCGATGTGGACAATATTTTCATGCTAGCTGTCTGGGTGTAGACTTCGCTTCCTCCCTCAGTCAGACATTTTATTGCAAATAATTTAATCAATTAAGTCAGGGTCAATATAAATAAAGGCAACGTGAAGCAACTCAGAAGTGACCAGAAACAGTTTTAAAAGCTGCTTTATAGTTGTGTAGATAACGCCTAGGGCGGCAAAGGACAAGTGTCGCGAAACGTTTGCACGTGCTCATAATAAAGTTTTCTTGTCTCGGTATATTTAGTAGTTGATTAGGTAAGTTATTATTTCTTGTCGCCCACATTGATTTGTGGAATGTCAAAGGAAGTATTGACCGGCGTCGTGTAATCGAGCCTTCAAAAACAAAGATGTATTTAATCAAATAGTCGCTAGTAAAACCGCATGCATAGATTAACACTATGATTGTCAAGCAAGCCGATGTAACAGGAAATTAGTGGCCACCAATCATTGAAGAACGTGTAAAACAAAACGGAACTTTGTCAAACTAGCTTAAATTACTTACCACTCCGGACTTACGTATCTGGGTGTGTATATCCGTAGCTTGTAAAACATAGCATTTTTGTAACTCAAGGAAGATGGGATTGATAGGTCGTAGAACAGAACGTGTAATGTTGGATTGTGAAGAATAAAGTCAAGTTAACCAAAAGTATACAGTCCAAATCCGCAGTAACAGCGTGTGCAGAGTTTCCTTCTAAAGTAAGTGAGAAATTCTGCGAAACAAGTGACGAGGGCAAAAATTATTGTGTGATTCGTAAAAAGTGAATGACTAAAAGACATACGTGATACGTGAATCTATGCAAAAAAAAAAAGCATGGTTAAAAGAAGCCACAAATAAAATGTGGCGTTTGAATGTTTTTAAAATTCGTGTGTGAAACGGGATCAGATTCCCTCCTTTGCTGGGAAATGTTCAGCAGGTAACCGTGGGCGATAATCCTACTCTTATACGTTGGATCAGCGGTGATCTGATCGGCCCTAAAGAACGAATATAAATATAGAGGCAAGACCGATACAACGTAGATAAGTTTTAAGACGGAGCACTATATTTCGGCTGGCCAAACCAGCCTACCTCGCATGCCACGTGAGACGATTTTCCCGCCAGCTGGCGAAAATGTGACATATTAAAGACCAGAACTTGTTTTGGGTTTACCGATCGGAAGTTACGCATCACTTTCCAGTATCTTTATACTTAGTACCGCTGACTCCTTTATTTTTCGTTGTGGACTCACACTCCCTCTACGCCCGTGGAAAATTGTCTCCCAGAAAGGGTTGTTTCCTATATTTTCCTTTGAAATTTTGCGCGGGAAATTGGCGCGCGGCTGGCCAAAATTTGACCCCTTTGCGCATGTCTTACGTTTTTACCGCTGTGTTGATCACTTCCTTCGACTGGAAGTTCTCTTACCTGTGCATGTTGATCGGAAAAGTGCGGTTGTTTAGCCTTCCTTTACATCGACACGATAGCATCATCTTAAGTACTTGACGATATTGTCTCCGTGTCAGGACATACATAAAAGGGTCAGCGATGAAATTTAGCAGAAGAAACGAGCAGACAAGAAGATCTGCAGTGCTGTTTTTCCAGTGGTAAAATGCATTCCCTATCAGGCGAACCTGAAAACAAAAGCGGAGATGAAGAAATGAAATTCTTGAGTTTTTTGAAGGCTGTGACTTGAGAAACCAATCACAATATTCATGGGCAAACTTGATTTTCGGTGAAAAGCGTGGGAAATTTTGCGAACGCGAGTGTTCACGAGTGGTCTATTCTAAGCATCTGATTGGCCAAGAATTTAATACAGTTCGTTCAAGAGTTATACATACTTCTGGGCACTGTTATTGTTTGTACTAAAATCAATGAAAACCAGGAGCAGGGGTCAGAAATATTGATATTTGAAATGAAAATATTTTTTTTTTCGGCAGACCCGAACATGGGGGGTGATTCCTGGACTGATCACAACTAAGAGGGCTTATTCATTGAATCGACGTTCTTAATACCGATTGTTAGTTCTCGAAGAAAAAAAGGAAACAAAAGGAACATTTTTGCGGCTAATTTGAGTGAGCCTGTGAAATATGAGGGACCTTAAGCAACCACGACGGCAACGACAACGAGGATGTGGAAAAACAAGAGATCTAATTGGCAGAACAATAGCTCAGCACGTGCATTTTGAAACTTTGTACATTTCTTAGCCGTCCTATGCAAAACAACAACGTGAAATCGCCAAAATTTGCGTCGTCTGCGAATCGAAACCGCGACGGCAAATTATATTAATCTATTTGGAACTCTACTTTTATACGTCATGCTGAAGTTGAGCTCTGGCGCCGTATGAGACAGTAAGCTCATGCAGCCATTCTTGAAATTCTAACTAAGAGTAGAAATTCATTTTTTAATCGAAGTCTTCCTTGGCGTTGCCGTCCTGACTGCTTAATGTCCCTATGGTTACCAATGAAACTTCATTTCTTGTAGACTTAAGCTTACCTTTGAGTCATTAATAATGTATTTACGATTGATATGGATCAATAGTCCATTTTACAGTTGTGTGCTTGGTTGTCAAGCCTTTGAATGGGAGTGAGGCTAGGGTTGACCTTATTATGATACAAACCTTACTGCCTTTCAAATGTAAATCACTTTGTTATCATGCTAAGTAGATACAGGTCTCTATCTCAACAAGGTCACCTTCAGCCTTACTGAATCAAAGGCTTGACAACTAAGTACACAACTGTAAAATGGCCTATTGTAGTAAATACAATGATATGATGCCGATTGCTCTTGCGGACTCCAAAGTTACAGACTTAAAAATGTTCCTAATGTGTTCACGAATTAAGTGTTCCCCTTTCACCAGTCTTTGTTGAGTCAGTATTGGCCTTAAAAAGAGGTATGAGCTGGGAAATAATTGATTTTGTCGCCAATGTTTTGAACGTTATGTACAGGTTTTACTGCCTCTATATTTTCAGTTTCTCTTTTAAGGAAACGTTTACTGGACTTCTCTTTTTTCGTCAGGAAATTCTTGATCGATCAAATTTATTTTAAAAGTAAATCATTCAAGCATAATTTTACAATTCTTGAAAGTAAACAAAAGGCAACTATTATTTTATCTGGCAGTGTGCATTAATTTTTGGCGCCATTAATCGAAAACTGGCAAAAATAAAACTTTGCATTCGTTCATCGATGGAAATGAGGTTTACGCTTAAAGTAATCGTAATGGGAAGATATCTCGTGAAAATGCTCATTATCGATGCACTGGAACAGATAAGGGATTTACAAAGGGTTTTTCAGTTTGGCCAATTTGTCAATCAAAACTCGGTTGCCATAGAAACGTTACGTCATGCGAATAGAAGATTACTAGCACCTCGTCAAGAATCAATTCGCATCTGTTTTCTGTTTTTAGGTTTCAAGAAAGTTATGAAAATTTGATGCTGATTGATCGAGCCGATCGAATGATAGCGATCGTTAAAAGTTATCAAGATGTCTACTATTTTAGAAGCGTTCCTCCCGTCAGACTACGTAGATGTCAATATTGAAGTTAACAGAAGATACTCGATACCTTGTGGGTTTTTGTTTTTTTCTCAAAAACCATTCACAGCCGATAGACGGTGTTAAAAAGGTCATTTAATGGCATTGCTTTGTGGGCTTTTTGTCATGGACAGCTTCCAGACGAGAATTTATGCTTGCTTCAACTTCTCAAACACCTTTTCTCGAAGTCAATTTTGGAGTAATCAAATTCCTAACGACTTAAACTTAGAAGGTTTTTTTCAATAATTCAAAGTGAACAAAAGACAAAACATTTAATCGGGTTGTAAACATGACTTCTGTGGCGGTTCATTGGAAACTATTATTAGGAAATATTAAAAAAATTTTTTGAGAAAAAAAAAAGGATAAAACGCGCGGTGGATAAATAGCTTACTTAGCCGATCTTTAACTTTTAATTCAATAAAATCTAATGCATTTTCGTGCCTTGAAGGAATATTATTTGACAGAAGCCTTTTGTGGCGATGTAAATGTAAGAAACATAAGCTTTTTCGTAAGCTTTTAAGCTTTCTTTTAACACTCTGCTGAAGAGACCTACAGTAGGTAAATTGCTAAGTAACAATTTTCTTACCATGAATGGGATCCAGCCAAACAGATACACTACAGAAATTAGTACCATCGTTCTTGAGAACTGTGTTTCAGTGTCCTCTCGCTCGGTGTACCTAACTGTCGCCATCTGCCGTGCTCCAGGAAGAATCATGTTCGTCACCGATACCCGTCGTTTCCTGTTTCTAAACAGTTCCCAGATGACTGTTATGTTGCAAAGTAGAACTACCGTTGCGGGTAGACCGCCTAGAATTGCATAAAACGCACAGAACGCGCGATCCTGCGCGTTTTTCGGGAACCAGTTGACAGTGCAAAAATGGCCACCTAGGTTTTCCACGAAGCTTCCAAATGTCAAGATGGGAAACAGCGCGACAACTAGAGACGCTGCAATAGCTCCTAAAAGCAGCACTTTTGCCTTGTTTACCGTCATTGTCTTGCGATGAAAAAACGGTTTCGTGACGGCTATGCAGCGATCGACAGCCATTAGAGTTGCTAAGAACGCTGAACAAAGCGTCGAAAATAGGAAGACAAATCCTTGGAAATCGCAAAGTTTTTTCCCGCCAACCCGTTCGCCTTTGATGTAGAATAACCAAGATGGAACACAAAAGAAAGTGATGGAGATTAGGTCGATGCATGATAACCCAAGCACGAAGACGTTAGGACTAAGTGGTTGCATTTGGAGCAGTCTAGCAGAAGACAGAATGGCGAATGTGTTGGCTATGATTCCAGTGAGCGGCATAATATATAAGATAATTTCTACAGATAACTTAGAACCATCGTTTGTAGAATTTCCTGTCATTGTCTTCAATTCAATGCCTTTTTCATTCGATTTTGGTTGATTTTAGTGAGTGGCATTCTTCTTTCCTTATTCTCCCTCGTCTTTCTGTTCCGGCCTTCTGTCGACCATATGCTGAAAAAAGATCTTTGTATGCCCGCAACATTAACGTTTTTTTTCGTTTTTCATCCCGCTTAGTAACCCCATATGCCGACCTATTCAGATTCTAATTGGCCTAATCCTCTTTGCCCAATTGTCTTCCGCTTTAGTAGGTTTAACCCTTGGGGCCGCCAAGTGCTCGTCTAAATTATAAGCTATTTTAATAAGTGTAGTACTCTTATGATCTGAATAAGTTTAAATTTTTCAATGACTCTCGAACTGGTAGCAGTTGTAATTTTTCCCGACGTAATTTTCGCATTTAGAAATTCCAATTTCTACTCCATTGTTTGTTTGAAAAACTGGTTTACATGTTTGAATGTATATTTGTTTTCCGGCCAACAGCTTGCAGCTTGCATTAAATTCACAAATGGTTTTGTGCGTACGGAATATATTAAGCGCTACTGGACTTACACGCATGTAATACTGAATGAGGATATTGTTTTAAAAGAGAAGATTTAGTGATCTACGGCTTGAGTATGATATTGTGTTTTTAAACAGGAAAATGTGCAGCAAACTAAGACCGGTAACTGCAGAAAAAGGAAAATATTTTTAAAACTGTTAGCGGGGTGTGAAGGTAATGGTATAATATTCAAGATTTCCCATTCGTGTTCAACTTGATAGAATTTCTATTCTATGGTTTTGTTTACCACGGTTATTTGCACTCTCGCTGTACTCTAATAATCAATTTGTATTCAATCTTATTTCATACATTTTGCACTTAGTTTTGAGTAGTTTACACAAGGCTTAGTAAGCCACAAAGGGAATTCACAAAATTGATCTTTAAATTTTGACGCGGCGGCCAAATTTTCAATGCGCTTCCATATGCTCGTTAGATATTCCTTATTCGGAAGGCGGGTTCACAACTTTCATTTATCTTGAAATTGGTTTGTGTTTATTAAAGGGCGATCAGCCGCTTTTATTAAAACAAACAAGAAAACTGTTATGTTATGGGTTATGTGAACATCTATATTTTTTCTGTAGTAATTGAGGAGACTTCTATTTTTAAGATGGATACTGCAAATACATTTGTCAAATAAAGTCATGATCCTCGCAGGTGACTTGCAATTTAAACAATTGCAGAAAAGAAGGTTGAAAAAAAAAAAATGAGGCTTCGACGGGAGTCGAATACGTACTTCGTAGATACCAGTTTAGCGCTACTACCAATGGAACTGGGAGGCAAATTCACAGGTTCTTCTTCTTTCCCGTCACGTTTCTTGTTTCACACAAACATACAACAAAAACTGAACGATGAACTCAACAGATTGGAGGGAATATTAAAGTAGTCGTGTATTTGTGTTAAACATTGGAAAAAGTACTTCCTAAATAGTGATTAAAATCTTTCATTTAAACATGGCCACACCAATATTCCAATTGCTTAAATTTGCAGCGCGCTATTTTTTAGTTGAATGGTGGCGTACCAAGGTTTTATGCACAGATACCTCAAGCTAGAACGATAGATCAACAACTTGCTGACTCGCTGGGAGTTAAACCAGAAAATCAAAAGCAAGAAACATCTCAAAAGGTTCGATGGTTCTCCTACAGCATATATGCGGCGAACTTTAGATTTGTCGATATCCTCTGACCTTTTCTTTTATCTTCGAAACCGTTGTAGCTTATTTAACCTCAATAAACGAAACTTTATGTCAACTGAGGACATAACAGTGCGTGGAGTCGCCTGGATAATAATAAAACTATTTTCCTGAAAAAAACGTTGACGTTATTGGCCGGCTTTTCAAAACACGTTTGCTAACACAGAGTCAAAGAAAAATTTTTTTTTAATTTGCAGCTCTACAGACAATTTTACCATTCATGATTAGATAAAAATTAGATAATATCCCACAAAATTTTAACTGCAGGCAAGCGAAAGGAAGTAATATTTACCTACCACACGAAAAGTTAGCAGCAAATTTTGATTTGAACGTGGTTATTATGGTTATTATGGTTATTGCCTCTGTACCAGCCTCGTATTACAACAAAGTAACAGAACACACCTTTGATAATCGAAAGAAGTCTCAGGAACAACTGTTCTCAGGAACGGTAACTTTCATATTTGTCGAGCAGGAGCCTGGGTTCAGACGATGCCTGTAGTATCTGTCATATTTGTCGAGAGGAGCCTGGGTTCGGATGTTGCCGACAGTGCCGCGCTAAAAAATGTTCTTGTTGCGTTATAAAGTATTTTGTCAAAACATGAATCTAATGTGCATCGGAAATCTTTCCCCGTAACCCTAATTTTTAAATCCCCTGTTAGCCATGGTTTTTAGAGTGTACAGCTCTTTACGTGACAGTTAAACGATATGTTTGAGTGTACAGCTCTTTACGTGTCAGTTACACACACACACATACACGCACACACACACACACATACATACATACATAAACATACACACATACACACACACACATACAAACACATACACACACATACACATACATATACTTTATTTATGCTCGAAATTTACAGTGTAACTGTAGAGCTAACAACTTCAAGAAAACAAGCTAAATAAAATGAAATATGCTATATTACAATTCCAATATTATTTATAAACTATGTGCAACATTATGCATGCAGAGGGAAATATAACTTTTAGATCTACTGTGGAGCTAATCTTCAAGAAAATAAGCTAAAATAAAATAAACTATGCTATATTACAATTTCAATATTATTTATAAACTGTACAACATTATGCATGCAGAGAGAAATATAACTTGTAGATCCACTGTGGAAAAGATTCATGTCTGAGGATCTCCAGCATGAATTTAGAAAATTTAATGTTATACAAGTGTCTGGGAGAGAGTTCCATATTTTTCGAGCTAAGTATGAAAAAGAGTACAGACCGTAAGTCGTTGTTTTTTGGATTGGGAAGGGCTAGGATATGAATTCTGTGCAAATTGTAGGATGAAAACCGTACGGTGAACATATCTTTGAAATATCCTGGATAATTCATGTTGTGTTTTGACTTGCTGTTTTGTTTTCCTCACCCAGCTTGTGGATGACCCAATCTTCATTCCAATTAGCACTCTAGAACAGCGAAATGGTAAACCAGCGGAGTTTAACACAGTCGCTAAAGCCATGATGGATGGCGAAACTGGCTCCCTTAGAATCGAAGACGCCATCAGAAGCATTCCAAAAGGAGATTTCCAAGACGGCGTAATGCTCGTGACTCTACCTTCCACTTATTACTACACGTCAATTAAGGA
The DNA here is from genome assembly GCF_964205215.1 of Stylophora pistillata. Lineage (NCBI taxonomy): Eukaryota > Metazoa > Cnidaria > Anthozoa > Scleractinia > Pocilloporidae > Stylophora > Stylophora pistillata. Next base: position 20,562,881 of record NC_142531.1, read on the forward strand.
CTCCGAGTACGTTTTTGCCTTCAATCTCGCAGACTCAGACAAGAATTACCGCAGACCAGCGTCACCGCCGCGTGGGATGAAAATTCCGGTGAATTATTACGCCAACATTTTGTCCTATAACTCACCTGAAGTGAGGCAGGTAAGGCAGAAACAGAAAAAAAAAACAAAACAAAACAAAAAGCAAGCCAGTATTTTCATTTGTTATTGAGTGAATGTTTTTGTATCACTTCTCTACGGAAGAGGGAGAAAACAAATTTTATGAAGCTGTCATAAAAGTTGAGTATCGATTCATCTACTTGGTCTGTTAATTTTTAATTTTCACACGCCAAAGGTAGTAGCTAGGTCTTCAAACAAGCTGAGTCTTGCAAAACAAAGTCCAACAATTTTAAACTGTTCTGGTTATTTTTAGCTGACCATTTATTGGAGTGAGAACACGGTGAAGTAATGGTTAGCGAGTCGAGTGGCCCGGGTTCGAGACAGGGGGCCCGTTTTACGAAAGTTCTGGCAACTTAACTGGCCCGAAGCCATATTTTAAAATCAAAAGTTAAAGAATAGGGTACCAGGCTCTGACACCCTAACCAGTCCATTATGTTTATTAAGCGGCTAGTTTTCTAGTATCATTCTCAAAGCTTTTGAAACCCCCATCTTGAATGAAGACAGAACAACTTTACGGGCCCGTCAAGTCACCGGGACCTTCTAGAAACAGGCCCTGGTCAGGTCATAGTGTTGTGTTCTCGGGGAGCACACTCTACTTTCACAGTGCCTCTCCCCACCCAGGAGTAGAAATGGGCACTAGTGAATTGTCAAGAAAACCTGATGAAATGCTGGGGGGGGGGGGGGGGGAGACCTTGCGGTGGACTGACATCCATCCAGGGGAGAGTAGTAATACCACTAGTCGCTTCATGTAAACCAGAATAAGCTCTGGCTGAATTAGTCACTTGGCGCGAGTAATGATGGGGGGGGGGGGGGAGGGGGGAACTTGCGGTGGACTGGCATCCCATCCAGGGGAGAGTAGTAAAACTACTTGTCGCTTCATGGAAACCAGAATAAGCTCCGGCTGAACGAAACACCTGGTGCGAGTAATGCAGGGGTGGGGGGACCTTGTGATGGACTGGCATCCCATCCAGGGGAGAGTAGTAATACTACTAGTCGCTTCATGTAAACCAGAATAAGCTCTGGCTGAATTAGTCTGTTGGTGTGAGTGCGACTTGATGTTTTTACCAGGTATTAGACGACAAGTTCAAGTTTCCTTTTGTTTTAAGTTTAAAAAACATATACAGCCAAGCTCTGTCCTCACCCTTAGTGTTTGCGTAGAATTTTACTTTTTGTTGTTCTAGCCATATTTTGACGCTATCTGTGAACTATTACTGAACGGACGCATGGCAACATGGGATCTATTTGCTAAATAGATAATTTCTTTTCTTCTGCAGGTTTTGGGAAATTTGTACGAAGATTTCGGTGTTGAGTACAACGTCTCTTTCTTCCCTGACTTACCCGTGACATTTAACGTTTCCACTGTGATGCTGAGCCCTAAGACCTACTGTAACCCAAATAACTTCCTCTTCAGGGAAAATAACAGTGATATCACCCTTGAAGCACATCGTTTTCTGAACGGGGAGGGTGGCAACAGTGACTGTCCACAAGGAAGATTTCGTGCTTCTGTTAGGTACGATGAAAACACGGTTCGTGGAGGGCTTTACGATTGAGTGTCGCTAAACCAAAGCCAAAAAAAATTCACAACAGTCAATCAGAGCAAAGGAAAAGATTGCAAGGAGCCAATGAGAACTCAAGGTTTAGACAAGCTACCCGCCTGAAGCGCAGGAAAAGTTATCAAGTTTTGAATCTGATTGGTCAAAGAAGTGTGCGAGTTTTCTGGACCAATCACAGAGCGCGAAATAAAGCAAAAAACAAAGCAATCAGCAGTTATTTTCGAAACTCAATTGAAAGTTGCTCTATTATCACATACGAATGTTGATGTAACTGAATTTTTAATAGGAAAGACGAGAAATCGTTTTCGAACTCGTTCAAGAGTCTGAAGATTTCACTGTTCGTCATGAGTGTGGAAGCTCCTTAACTTCCCCTTCTGACGTGGTAGACGGTGCCTACGATTTATGGCCTTCATCAGAAAAGAACAGAATACCAAATTATTTACAGAGGTCATATACAGAAGGCATTATATTTTGCTTAATTCTTTTTTAAAGAACGTAAGTGTTGTTCCCGTCTGTAGCTCGTACATTTTTCCAGATGGAACCCAAGCTAGTTACATAGTTTCAAAATGCAGGCTTTTGGTAATCGATTCAAAATGCACTGACAATGCGACGGTTATTCAATTTTCTTCTTTTACTCCGCTGCAGACCCGATGTGGAGATCACATCGTTAATAGAGGACATTTGGAAGAACAACCGGTCGAGAGAGATTTTGAAAGATGTTCCTTGGACCTACATTGGTACACGAAGTGGTATTTTCCGCTCCTACCCAGGCCACCGCACACGAAAGAACTTCGACCCAACCAAGTAAGAGGAATAAAAACTTGGTTACATTTGCCTTCTATTTGGTTTTGTAGTTAATTTTGTTTGTGTGGCAATAGGGCTTTTGTGAATAGATTTTTAAGCTCAGAGAAGATGTTTAGAAAAGTGGTAAAAGTAGAACCCCAGAATTATTTCTCATCGTTGCCTTGGTTCATATTTTACGATTCCTCTAGCGACAGTAAAAATGGGAATTCCAGCAGGTGAAACGTTCATCATTGCTGGATATTTCTTTTAAAGCTCTTTCTCACGTAATCCAACTATTCTTTTCCATAGAAGGGCCTATTCACTTTTCAAAACGGCTAGTTTTTAAATACTGAAAGGGTAATTAATGAAACGTATACAAAATATCAATAACTGACGTTGAAATCTTACAGGCGGCCATGGTATCATCGTGCCCTAGTGAACCCGGCCAAAGCAGCTGTGTCGAATGCCTACATGGACGCGAATGGTATCGGAAAAGTGATTACAATTTCTGAAGCTGTTTTCCAGGCATTACCACAAAACACGTCCAATATTACTTGCGGAGGCACAATTAATCTGCTAGGAGGATGCGCATGTTCAAGGTATGACAATGCACATGAAAAGTCTGGTGATAACAGAGAACCGGAGCTTCTGCTGTGTGACACGGCATACTGTCACAGTGTTGACATTGTGTCTCAATTTGCCACAGTCTGTCACTTTATGTCACGCATTATCTCACCTTGTTTCAGAGCGTGTCACACTAATTCAGTTTGTGTTTTTTTGTGTTATCCACACCATGTCACCATATCTTACGACGTCACGGCGCCACAAGCACTGTGTCACCTTTCTAGCATTGTTTCATACTTTTTCACGTGTTGTCTCATATTTTCATGTTGCGCGACGGAAGTGTTTCATTTTCTCAGGGTCATGCCTTGTCAGGGTGTGACACTTCTTGGTGTGTCTCAATTTTGAGGGTTACCCGAAATGTTTTACCTATTGTTACTACTAGTTTAACCCTTTGACCCCAAAAACAAAGTGTGACTGGCATCTAATTTCTCCTTATTATATCACCCTTGAATCACACATTAAGGTCAGGAGAGTAAAGGAATTCATCACCCTCCAAACGAGCTCTTGCTTGTTAAACAAATTCTCCTTGTCAGCACCTTAGGAAATGTATAGAGAACAGTATGGAGAATATGCATACTGATGTTAGGGCGTAAAGGGTTAATGATTGCACTTCCTTCAAACTATAGGGATGTTCAGTGTATTTCAGGCAAGTGTCGTGTTTACGAAGGAAATCGTTCGTTATGCGCTGGTGATCGAGTTGAAGCAGTCACAGCCCTGGATATCCTATACAATGACTTTCATCGCCGAGTGTACGGGTTGCTGGACAGTTCAGGGGAGAAGAAGTCTTGCGGAATGAACTACACGTGCCCTGATGATGAGCACGTGTGCCAAACGAGGTATGCAATACCGTTACTGATACTTACAGGCTATTTCCGAGATCAAGAGCACTCACTTTCGAGTTGAGGCCGCGTGCAAAACCATTTTGTAAAAATAGTTTTTATTTGAGGGGAAGAGCGGGTAATGAACGGGTAGCTGGCGCGGGGAATTTTCGGGTTTCCTTGAAAATTAGAGTGATAGCGCGATATTTACAGCTGTTGAGTGCTCCTCGTTATCCATCCTTTGAAAGGCTCTTCAAACATTCAATTTCCCAACTCGCTATATTTTTATTACAGTTCTTAAATCCCTCCCCACGCTTCTACCGAGTAACAGTGAAACTCTGTACGATGGCTAAATTAATTCATCAACTCAGTTGATAAAACTGAATTATCTTACAATGCAGAGAAGAAAAGAACGTCCCAAACCGCTTGACTTTTTTTAAAACCCTCAGATGTTACTTAGTGGATAACTTGGCAAATTTAGTCACCGACCCCGACTTTCTTCTGGCGAGTACCACAGATGCGCGGGAATATGAACGAGTAAGCTTGGGTCGTAAAGAGGGTGACGTAATGAAACTTTTGGTCACGAAGCATAAGTTCTTTGTTCCCAACCAGCGGGCTGATTTCCAGGGGATTTGCAGCGTTTCCCCGTATGCACCAAAGGTATGTCCAAACTAACGCTTATTATTCTCTGCCAGTGTTTTTTTTTTTTTTTTTTTTTTTTTTTTTTTAATGTTCGAGTCGTTTTAGAGCTACGACCAACTAAGTTTCTTTGGTATGACTGTCCAAATGTTGTGAGCTCATCAGTAAGCTTATTGGATGACCATTCTATAGAATTGACAACTGCTTCAAGTTTTCCATTCATATTTTGCAAAGAGCTCTTCGTTCTCCGAGAATTGCAGGTAATTCTTGATTAGTTTACTTTTTGTTTGATGGAGGTACAGCCGAGGAATTCCTTGACATATTGAGCCTTTTCACTTTCCGCATTCGTCTTAAATTATCTATCTTAGTTACTTTGTGTTGCTGTGTTGCTCGCGCATGTTGCGTCCGCGATTGGCAACCTAATTCACTTTGTAGGTACAAAACGACGATTCTGCGCGTTAAATTCGATAGTCTCTCATGAGATAAATGCAGTTTTGAAGTTCTCACCCTTCGTATTACATGATCGCTATTGATTTTTCTTTCAGGTGACACTGGAAGGGATAGTTCGAACGCCTGAACAGGAAGATGACTACTACAAGAACAGAGGACCAATTCCTCCATTCAGAAACGAGTACGGCTGCATTCAAGATGTTGTAGGCTACACTTCAGATGATGCCGTTCTGGGTGAGCTTGGTTTATTATAAACATTCGCATGTGTTGTGTAGATTTGTCAATAATTTGTCAGTGAAGCTATAGCAGCTAGCCAATCAGATCGCTGTAGAGTTTGGTCTCGTTAGAATTTTACTCTTAACACCTTTTTATGTTTTGTGTTTTTTTTTTCCGTGATGATCTGTATCAGTAAGAGAATTGACTTCCATCGATCTCATTTGATAGGTTCTGATGGCATAATTGCTGACTCAGTTGATGGTCCTTGCAGATCTGGGAACTTTTTCCTCTCGGCTCTCCCCAGGACTAATCTGTATCTGCTTGTGATAGAGAACTGGAGCGAGTACCGTCAATCCTACTTTTATAACTTTAACTGCCACATTAGCAACCGAGTGTACGACTCAGGTGCATTTCGCATCGTAAACGGCACATGCGCGCACATTGAGACCCAAACGAGTCTTAAAAAGAAAGAAAAATGCCCTGCTCTGAAAAACGTCGAGATGCAATGTAGCTACAATGTGTCTGATACTCTCACAGTACCGAACCTTATACAGTTGTTTGTAACAACGTTAGCTGTCATTTTCAAGATGACATGATTAATTCTTGCCTTTAATTTAGGGAACCAGTTAATTTATTGAACGATTGTCGAATATGTTTTCCAATAGATTTTTTACAAATGATCGATCCGCTACGTATTACAATCACCTACCAGTTGTGATTTTCTTGATACCTACACAGGCAGCAGCATGATATTAGAGCTGCTGATGCTGTTAGAAATATTCCAATATTGCAAGGGCGGATCCAGGACTTTTCCTAGGAGGGGTAAATAGTAACGTAACTGACAGGTGTCGTCAGCAAATTTTACCTGCGAACAACGAAGAATAGAAAGAAGGCGTATGAATAGGGAATAAAATAATGTGAACTGCTGATTATACAGAGCAAACTATAAGGCAGACTTTACATAACCGTTTAGTTATATTACATGTCCGCAGGTCATGTCGGGGGGGGGGAATACGTAACCCCTGCACCCCTCCTCTAGATCCGCCCCTGTCTTGTGATTACTGTTTTCTTAAATAGGGAATTAAAGCAGTCAGAACAAGGTAGACGTCGATTGAAAAACTGTTTTGTATTTTTGATTAGAACTTTGTGAATGGTTAGACGTGTCTCTCACGGCGCCACACCTTAACTTCAGCATAACGAGATTTGCTTTCTCTGAACACGCAAATTTTGGTGATCTCACGCGTTGCTTTGCAGAGAACGGCTAAGAAATATACAAGGATGTAAAATGCAGGTGCTGAGCTATTGTTCTGTCCATTCGATCTTTTTTTGCCACCTCGTTGTCATCGTCGTCGTCGTTTTCTTAAGTTCCCCACTCTCGCCAGCTAGCAGCGTTTTTTTCGATCTTGGAAGTGATGTACGTGGGTTTGAATCAGCGAGCTAACATTGATTCATAGTGTAATCGAAACTATGTATATTTTATAGTAAGAGTCACCAGACATAATTATTTCAGTTTTTATTATCAGTTAAATCACCCACATTACGTTTAAATTCAAACTTGATGTAATGTCATACTTGATTTATATCCTTCATAATATATAACAATGTTTGATTAATATATATGTTAGCCTTTGAATGGTATGTTGTGACAATCATAGCCCTTAAGAGTCTACTGTGAAAGAGTCGAGCCTTTGGCATAGTTATGGCGTCAGGCCTCATCTTTGTGGTCTACGAGCGGTCCCTCCTTTTCGGCGAAATCCGTCTCGCGAGTTCGAAAAAAAGCAAATGGTGGGTAGTGCGCCACGCGGAACACAGGGATTGCCGAGATGCTCTAATAGTACTCCCAGAGACTTACGCGGCGCGCCAGCCACGAGTTTGTTTGTTTTTCTTTTTGTGTTTTTGTTTTGTTTTGTTTTTTTTTTCGATTTTGTTGAATAGTAATGTAACGCAACAGACCACATGCAAGCTAAAAGTGCCATGATAGAAGATCTCATTGGCTTTGACAGCGGGGACTAATCAACAACTATGTTTATAAATCTGATTGATGCACTTGTTCCTCTTGTACAAGAATTAGGGAATGAAACGCAGTCTTCTCTAGAGCTTCTCTATGGAAAAAAAAAAAAAAACAGACTGAGGAACTAGGATAACAAAACGTACACTAGCTGTTTGAAAAAAACTGGCTGTAACAGCTTTTCCATCAGCCTCTATAGTTACGTTATGGCCATTTGCCCCTGGAAACTTCCGACCCTGTAAATCATTAAATCTTTACTAACCTTCCTAGCGTCTATACCTGCTTTGTACAATCGTTAAACCTTTTTATACCCCTAACCTCAATATGCATATTCTCCATACTGCTCTCTTAAATTTCCTAAAGTGCACACAAGGAGAATTTGTAAAACAATCGAAAGCTGCTTTAGTTGGTGATCATTTCCTTTATTCTCGTAACCATACTGTTTGTTTCGGGGATGAAACTGTTGGGAGCAATTGGATGTTTGGAACTCCGGGGGGTGAAAGGATTAAGTAAGGATGTCTAATGTTTGTAAACCTAGGTTAGGACCTGTCCTGGTAATTGAAGAACCTTCATGTATTCTGCTAAAAACCTCTGGGAAACTGTGAGAACTACGATTAAAAGTAAGCCTGTTAAAAATTAAAAAGAAAGCACACAAAGCGTATACAAAGCCTATCTTCTGCATAGGTGGTGGCTTTTTTTTTTTTTTCAGATGCACTTCAGGCAGTTGCTGTCCTAAATTCTTTCCATTTGGCCGAGTAGCGTTTCTTGAGATGTTCCACGACCAAAGTTTGCATTGCCCCAAGGCAATCCTGTTTCGTTGAAAAAAAGTCAAACGTGAGAACAATTAAATGGTATCGCCGATACACAAGAATTTGCCAGATGATCGCAAAATTATGTTGATCCTGGTGGTAACCTTCATTCATCTATTGTGGCTTCATGACGATTTTTCGACCAAGGTATGCCTCGAGTCAGAACCATCTCTTGTTTTAATGAAAGGCAAACGAGATAATGAAGCCTTTACTTTGCTTGCGATCCTCAAATGGATTAAGCTGAGATTAGAGAAAATTGTCTTCTATTCACTCGATTTAATTAGTTTACTTTATAATCCATCACATATTCACGTTCCACTTAACCAATGTTTGACGCCAAGCTGTTTGTAAACCTTTTCTGCTCAAAGCAAATTTGCTCGAGAGCTTATAAACACAGTAGAATCTACTTGGCTCGAAGATAGGCATTTATTTGTTCTAAGAAGTTTGTTCCTTGAGGCGCACGGTTTGCTAGTCTGCAGAGCAGGCGTAATTTGGGGGAGCGAGTGCTTAGTATATTCTTGACGGAAAATGGCCACCATCTTTGATTTAAATGGCAGCGGAAGGCTGGGGAGAGAAAGAAATTTCTACCAATGGGGTGAGTGACGGTCAAAAATAAAGAGAGGGGCTGGGGTGGGAGAGTCTTCTCGCCCTTCTCCCGTCCCCTACCCCCACCATCCTCTCTGACTCCAAATTAAACATGTCGGATAAACGATCACGAGCTCATAACATTAACTCGCACTAATAAGACGCCTGCACTTGAGGCTAACGGTTTCTCGGAACTGAATTATTAATCACGTACAATTACCTGAACGTGCTTTTGCCCCAAATGGATTCGTTTGTTAATCTAGCGTTAAAATGCCACACACGTAAAGAGTTCTTTTTGCACACGTTTATTGGCTAGCTCTGATTATGCACATGTTCAAAACCTTCTACTTGAGTATCCTCTTTCCAGCTTTAAGCATTGTTCAATTCAAGTAGTTTCCATAACGTCACGAGTAGTATAGGAGTTTGTTTATCTATTTAGCTTCGCCTAATTTCTTAGGCAGGGAGATCATTACAGCCTGGCCAATTGCAATGGATCACTCGTTATCAGAATCAAGGCCAGACCACAACACCAGGAGTTCCTTACTATTTGCAATGAATGTGTGGGTTCTTTAACGTCCCTTGCAAACCAGCATAGAGACGATTCAGGAGACGGGGCCTACGGTTTTTCGTTCTTATCCGAGAAGACTAGAATGTCTAACCCCTTGTAGATGTCATAGCAAAGGCAGCACATTCTCCTCAGTTATTTGAAGACCCTAAGTGTTGGTCTGGTACGAGGCTTGAACCCTCAACCTCCTAAAATGATAGCTTTTCAACGAAATTTTCCCCAAAAATTTTGTAAAGAGATTGTCTTTACCTTACCATCTGGTAACCTTGGAGGACACAACTGAAGAACAATCAAAATTTGCTATGCCGTATGTAAAGCTGGGTGGAAAACACTATCCGTTGATCTGTGATGTATCCTTGGAAGAACACCTCAAAAAAATCTAGTAGTCTCAGCAATTACCGGAAGTTTAAATTTTGTCACAATGAGCTTAGTAGTTCTCATCAATAGCTTCACTCACAATAAACGATCAAGTTTCCAGGAACATCAGATGTATATAATCGAGCGGTTTCTGTCGGCAGCATTATTTCTGATTACTGTGTGTGATCAATTGATCAGTTTTATTCTGAGGAATAAGGAAATCACCTCTCTAGCTCGTGTACTGATACCAGCCTTGTCCAAGAATCTTATTCATTCCAAAAAATGGCTACTCATGCACCAGTTGCAAACCCAGGAAGTACCCGCGAGGTAAGATTTGTTGCCATTAGAAGCTATATATAGCACTTTTGTGCCAAGTCTCACAAGAGAACTAAACAGTGGACCTCCTTTCCTTGCAGCGTGACAAATTTGTTTTTGATATCTTGACATCAATACCTACACCAGATGTAATTATTTTTTGGATTTTTTTAAGTTGTTTTTTTGTGAGCATCGATCGATTCATCATTTCCAAGCTGTTCATCATGGGATTATTTTGATAGTCGTGGAGTAATAGCTGATTTATCTTAATGCCTTTGCCAAATTTGCTTTCCTATAATCACTTAAAGTAACACCATTTAAATTATTTTGAGTCATGAATTGTATCTAAACTTTTTCAAAAATATTCAACGAGTATCTATTGGATGTGCAAAAGATTAAAGAGACACTAACTTTTATGAGGTCGGCATATGTAGCAATGTGTTTTGTAATCTTTCTAAGACCCTAATGTACCGGTATAATGATTTTCATTATAATTATATCAACAAAAGTATGGTAACAAAGCTAAATTATTCTTCACTAACACAGACGGTTTAACTTATGAAATTGAAGCTGAAGATATGTGTCACGACTTTCGGAAAAATAAAGACAAATTTGATAATAGTGACTGTTATGAAAACTCTACATTTTTTTCATAAAAGAAGTAAGAAAGCCATTCGAAAATCCAAAGATGAAGCATGAGGTATTCCTTTAACTGAATTCATTGCAGTGAGATCAAAAATGTATTCTTATGTAAAAGAAAATTATAAAGGTGGTAGAAAGGCGAAAGGAATAAAGAAAAATGTTATAAAAATAACATCAGACATGAAGACTACATAAACGTATTATTTAACGACAAACAGATTCATCATACAATGAAAACAATAAGAAGTCAAATCATCTTGAAAGTTATGAAATCATCAAATTGTCACTCAGCTCTTTTGATGATTAAAGGTATATATTGGATGGTATAAATTCATACGATTATGTTCATTACAAAATCTAAAAAGATGTGACGTCCCACCACAGCTGAGACGGTTTACATACAAGTACAGTTAGCACAATCTAGTTGATATATATTTTAAAGATAGTTCAATAAATATACAATAAGGCGTACCAACACTGAGATATCGTGACGTCATTAAATGCTACAAGTGATGCCAATATTACAGTCTAGTTCACTCAAGAAAGTCAGGCGTTCAGTTTTTTTTCTGTTCCTTCTTTCGCTCTTTTCTCATTTTACCAAATCTAGAAACTCTGGCGGAGTAGTTGGCGGATCGATATACTTAAAAGAATCAATCGGATCTTGCGTACTCTCAGCTGCCTTCCCAGCTTTCAGCTTTCCTTTGATTTTGTAAATGTGATCCTGGCTTGTTAGAACCCATTCCGTAGGTACAGGCAGATTCAATTCCTTTGCCTTTTCTTTCTTTAGTGGTTTACCAACCTTTTCTCGTATTCGCGCTTCTGTTTCTTGAAACGGAGTGGTGTCAACGGATCCGATTCGCACTAGAAACAGTATTTCTGCTGTTACCTTTTCGATCTTGAACTCTCTCTCAATTTTTTTCTTCAATTCCTCCATTCGATTATTGGTATCCTTTTCGATAGACTTGTGAGTAAAACCAACCTTAACTAGCTTCCAATCAGCATTTGGATAATCATTCAGGACTATCGCATACACGTGGGGACTCTCTTTCTCTCGGCGAATGCGATCGAATTCACCCTTGCGATTGTCTTGAGCATACGTGTTTAGCCTTCGGATTAATTCATTTCCATTGGTCCCTTGCCAAAACCATTTTAGAAAATCGGGACCTTTCGTTAAGTCCTCAAAATTTTGAGTACTCATTGAATCAGATAAACCGCTTGCTACTTTAAGGTTATACAAATCACACGAATCTTCGTTCAAAACTCTAGGTGAGTCGCGATAGAGCATGAAAACTATAACATGTTATAGCCTAAGTTAAAATATTGCTGATTGGTTGACAGACTGTCTCGTGACCTGAAACTAATACATATTTGATGGCTCATTAGGAAAGTACCTGTTAGACACGCTATGATAATTTTTATAATTTGGATATATCAACAAAGTTGAACTGGTAAATTGGCCACCGCAACGATTACAAAAGCTGACGTTTCGAGCGTTAGCCCTTCGTCGGAGCGAAAGACGAAGGGCTAACGCTCGAAACATCAGCTTTTGTAATCGTTACGGTGGCCAATTTACCATTTCAACTTTGTTGATATATCCAAATTATTTCATTACTCCCACAGACGCAGCCCCAAACAGTTTCTTTCGAAACTATCAGCCTTTATGATAATTTTTCCCGGTTTTAATTATGCAAATATTTAAACGCATTTTCATTTTAAAAACAGTACAGTTTGTATGAAAATTGTGGAGTCATAAAATACTTTCCATTAGCAAGTGATTAGTATATAGCTGGCGTTGTATCAGATTAGTTTTGCAAAACTGATCTGGTACCGCAAACTCCTATACTATTGTTACGCGCGAAGTACATTTAATCAGTCTCTCAATTTTTCAACCAGACTTGAGTAATTGACAAAATATCAGTTTCCGCAACGGGTGTTGTTACTTCTCGGTATAATACCCTTCCACAAAGAATAACAAACAAACAAACAAACAAATTTTGAAGAGTACCTCATTTTCAGGAGTTTCCGAGATCTTGCAGCAGTCGCATCTTTCGAAATAGCATCCTGGAATACCTTCTCTTGAGCAAACCTCCCCGTAGCAACATGTGTTTTCTTCGTCATTCCATTTCGATTTCGAAAAAAGTCATGAAGTCGTTACGTGTATATAGGTAAATGCGGAATAAAACTTATAGCGTCTCATTTATCTGTGCATAATGTGCGATGAAAAGGAAAGAAGTACGGCTTTGTCTATGTCTATTTACAACTTAGCTAATAACTCATCTAATAACTCATTTAGTAAAATTCAATACGCGCACGTCTTCCATATTTTCATCGTGCACGCTGATGCATACCATCTGCATATGCACTGAAGTTTGTGGAGGAAATTTCTCTCTGTAATACAATATCAAATTAAACTACCGCCCGGCTGATGTGTACTCTGTGGGTTCATTGAGATATGAAGCAATTGGGAACTTTAGCTAGTGATGCTCTTGGCTAAACCTCGGAATAGCCGGCCACTTAATATACGTCTTTAAATAGGTACTCCCGCAGCCCGAAGTCGCCAAATTCAATAGTCATATTCAAATACATGTTCTTCGTTCTTAAACCGTAATTCAAATTACAATTAACAGTCATATCTGAATTCCTCGTTCTTCTAGCGAAACTTGAAATGGAATCGCTGAGTAAGTCATATATTAGAATAAAAATATCCCCCAGTCGAGAAAACGAAATAAAGTACACATAAAAATGAGCGCGGGACTGCGTGAGCACTACTTTGAATGCCCTCAGTCTCATTTCAGTGTCATTCGACCTCGGGAACACTGGAATGCGACAGCACTGTTTGAAATGCTCTCTCTTTTAATATTAGGGACTTTAAGCAAACCACGACGGCTACGGCAACGAGAACGTGGAGAAACAGTAGATTTAATCGGCAGAACAATAGCCCAGCACGTACGTTTTGAAACTTTGTACATTTCTTAGCCATCCTTTGCAAAACAACAACGTGAAATCACCAAAATTTGCGTCGTCTGCGAAGCGAGACCGCGGCGGCAAATTATTTTAATTTACATTTGGAACTCAACGCTACTTTTATGCGTTATGTTGAGTTTGAGGTCTGGCGCCCTATGAGACGGTAAACACATGCAGCCATTTTCAAAATTCTAACTAAATGTAGAAACTCATTTTTTAATCGACGTCTTCCGTGGCGTTGCTGTTTTGACTGCTTAAAGTCCCTAATAGTCTTTGACCACGGGAACGCGGGAGCAATCGATTCATAGTAGTAAAAAGTGGCCGGGTGTTTATGCTGTCCAAACTTCCCGCGTACTTCACATGTCGATGAGTGCACGCTGACGCTTGAAAAATGATGATGATGACAATCTTTAATGAGGAAACTTTTTCACTAAAAAGTGGTTTACAAAAAGGACCTCGAAAATTAAAAATTAAAAATTTACAATGAATAAAAATGCTAAAAGATGCTACTAAAAACTAATGTATCTTATGTGTAATACAAAACTTAAATCAATGATTTAAAAATCTTACGCTTCAAAATATTTACATTATCAGCGGCTCGTATAGTTTTGTCCAGCGAGTTAAAATCACTTACAGCATGATAGCCAGTTCTTTGTTTGCCCCAGTTTCTTTTAACGGATGGAATTTTGAGGTTTGCTTTATTTCTTGTGTTGTAACTATGCTGTTCTTGCTGAGTGACTAATGTTAGTTCGTGATGCGTGAGACTATTAAGACATTTATATACATGTACGCATCGGCGCTGGAAGCGCCTTTTTTCTAGTGTTAACCACTTCAGTGTAGTTAACGCATCAGACGCAGAGGAATACAGTGGTCGATCTAATATTATTTTAGCCGCCTTATTTTGAAGCACTTGCAAACTAGACATTAAAGTTACATTATGTTTGTCTCCCCAAACTAAATCAGCATACTCGAATAAGGGCATAACAAGGCTTTTATAAAAAAGGATGCGCGCCTTAAACGGTAACAAATGCTTAATGCGTCTAAGTAGGCCAAGCCTTTGATTAACTTTCCCTGCCATGTATTCGACATGATTTGTCCACGAAAAATCAGACGATATTAAGATTCCAAGATATTTAAAACAAGTAACATTGTTTATACAATGATCAAAAATTGAAACAGTTAGAGCTATTTTCCTCTGTAACTTCTTGTTACTGCCTATGAGCATGCATTTGGTTTTGTCCAGATTCAGTGTTAACTTATGTTCATTCAGCCATTTCGCCACAGCCAGGAGGTCTTGGTTGAGCTTTTCAGTCAGCTCCTGAGAGGAAGACCCATAGCAGTAGATCACCGTGTCATCTGCATAAAGTGATGCTTGACAGGCATCTAGAACGCTTGGCAAATCGTTAATGTAGATGACAAATAGCAGAGGACCCAGAATACTTCCCTGAGGGACCCCATGGGTAACTGGCAATTCATCAGACAACTCATTCCCACAACATGTACGCTGTTTCCTGTCAGTAATGTAAGAGCGGAACCACTGAAGCGAGTTCTCACATAAACCAATTTTGGAGAGCTTGCGTAACAAAATCCGATGGTCCACAGTGTCGAAAGCCTTGGTTAAATCCAAAAACACGGCCCCACACAGTTTACCTTGTTCCATGTTCAATAAGACTTCATCAGCAAATGATGTCAAAGCAGATTCAGTAGAGAGCCCCTTCCTGAATCCAAACTGTTTCCTTGTGAGAAGGTTGTT
The DNA here is from genome assembly GCF_964205215.1 of Stylophora pistillata. Classification (NCBI taxonomy): domain Eukaryota; kingdom Metazoa; phylum Cnidaria; class Anthozoa; order Scleractinia; family Pocilloporidae; genus Stylophora; species Stylophora pistillata. Next base: position 20,578,118 of record NC_142531.1, read on the forward strand.
AATTACCAAGTGCTGGTACAGCTGGGAATGCACGGCTTTCTCGAGAATTTTACTGAGTGTCGGTAAAATAGAGATAGGTCGATAGTTCGATGCATTTGACCGGTCGCCTGATTTAAACAAGGCTGTAATTTTTGAGCATTTCCACAATTTAGGAAATTTACCAGTAAGAATCGATCGATTCAACAGCTTAGTGATGGAGGGAGTGATTGTATTAGCAGAGCTCTTGAGTAGTCTAGCACTAATTTTGTCCAAACCAATTGCTTTATTTGTCTTCAAAGAGGTAAGCTGCTGAAACACAAACGATTCCTCTAGTTCAGTTAACTGGAACTGAGACAACGGTTGTTCTAAAACCAAGTTGCAATTCGACCAGGTAGTCGTTATTTTGTCAGCTAGGCGCTTGCCTATGGATGCAAAGAAGCTATTCAAAGCAACAGCAATGGATTTGGAAGTGGTGTGCTGAATGCCATCGGAAATGATGCACTGAACCTTTTCTGAGGATGAATTACGATTGCATGCTTCGTTTACAGCTTTCCACATTTTGCCGTGATCTCCTCTGGCTTCCTCGATCATTTCGCAGTAATATTTCGACTTAGCAGATTTTACTAAGCGGTTTACTTTGTTCCTCAGTTTCCTGTAAGTGTTCCAGTGCTTTTCTGAGTTCGATTTACGTGCTTTACGATGATACCAGTCTCGATCTCTCATTGATTCGCTAATTTTGCTATTCATCCAAGGAATAGGTGTTCCCTTCACACGTCGTCGTTTGACAGGTGCATGATCGTCTGCAACTTCTGAAAACAGTTTGTTCCAAGTTAATAAAGCGTCATCGATATTGTTTTCATTGTCAACGACGTGCCAAGGAACATTCCTAAGATCTTCGTTAAATGAATTCGCATCGAAATTCTTGTAAGAGCGATACTCAAACATTCTTGGATGTGCTTTTGTGTGCACACCAGTCTTTAGAATGCAAAACACCAGATAATGGTCGCTCAATGGAAACGGAACAACACCAGATTTTACAATACGATGTTCATTATTGACAAAAATCAGGTCAATCAAGGTCCGTGAGGTGTCAGATATTCGAGTAGGCTCTTTTATCAGCTGTGTGAAGTCAAAAGCGCGCGAGAAGGTGAGAAGTAGTTGTTTGTCTTTCTTGGGCAATTTTGAATTAGGCATCATGTTTGCGTTTAGATCTCCTAAAATGATCACATCCGATTTTTCAAGATCAACAGCAGGCATACTATCTCGCAGAGACGAAATAAAAGTGCAGAGATCGGCATCTGGTGCTCTATAAGCGCAGCATAATAACGTTGGCTTACATTTATCTCGAATTAACTCAATCCATAAACATTCCTGTCCACCAGTATTGATATCATTCCGCAAACGAAACGCCAAATCTTCTCTTACATACATAGCAACTCCGCCATATCCCTCTTTATTGCCAGTGCGATCTAACCTTATGCACACAAATCCAGGGAGTTTTATTTCAGCATCACTTGTTGAGGAATCCAGCCAAGTCTCGGACAGAGTTAGCACGTCAAAAGTTTTGTTGTTAATTCCCTCAAGACGCAGAGAGTCGGTTTTGTTTGCGAGACTTCGTATATTCAAGTGAGCAATCTTGAGACCTCTAGTGGACTTGATATCAGCAAATGTCTGGTAGCCGGGATTAATCTCAATGTCACCAGCAAGAGCAATAAGAGTCAAAGCAAAACAGGCACGATGAAAAAGCTTACAAAGCATAACACTCTTCAGTCGTCCATTAGACTCTTGCCTCCGGGTCGGTTCGTTTCGATGAAATGAAGCACCAGCAACTTCAGCCCTACAATACGTCTGGGAAACAAAAAACGTCTCTCTATCGTTAAGCAAAGTGTTCTCGTATATATCTGAGAACCTGAAGAACTCCAAAGTGATGTAAATACAGAGAAACACACATAAATTTGCGGAGAGCTTGAAGCCGCGTCCGAACGCCATATTTGATTTATTCAATGTTATTCATGTTTATTCAATTCAAAAAATCGTTTATTTTATTCACCAACAAATTCAATGAGGCATCCAACATATGATCAGTGCATCATTTTCTGTACAAAGATATCACGTACAAAAATGAGACTGACTTTTAGTTTAAGGTGGCTCGTACCGGTTTTCATCTTTTTGATGGTTTGTAACTTTGAAAGAATACAACAGAAAGACTGACCAAGGCCAGCTGAACACTTTTACGGGGTTGAATTACATAATCATTGGTTATCCAAAAATAAGTGTCATTTCGTCACTAGCAGTTTCCATGGCAACGCTTTCATAGGCTTATTCAGACGCATTTTTTAGCTTGTGGCTTAAATAATTCGAAAACTAACCCGGTGACCCCCTGATTTTTTTCAGTGATTGCTTTTGGCACTTGAAAAGGAAAATGCACAAAGATTTTTAAAAAATTTAACGGAGCGGAATTTCAGAAAATCTACAAAAAGGACAATTTTCACACATCACAAATTTCCTTCCGTAGAATTTTCTATTTTTTTTTCTGATGATTCCTTTCGACGTTATTATCATATTGGAAAAATAAAATGAAGGGGTCACCGGACTTGTTTTCATGCAATAGCTTTCGTGAGTTTAGCAATTTTAGGCCTCACGGAAAGGTACCCCACCCATGGAAACCGTAACCCCGTTAAAATTTCAGACATGCGCAGATTACATTACTTTGTAGCACTGCGTGAGAAAAGGAACGCGGGCTCGTGGCGTGAGTTGTTTACATCAAAGTTACAGATTTTTTTTAATTAATCGCCGGCCGACTCACCGACGATGAGACCTGATGGCACGTAAAAGAGCTCATGGCAGTCAGTTTTCTTGCAAAAATCAGCCACCAGTTAAAAAGAAGCCGAGAAAATATGTGAATTATTCCGAATAGAAAAAAGCAGCATTGCAGTGCAAGTGTGCAGCTTTTTAAGTGAAGAAAAACTCGATCGACACGAGAGAGAGTGTAAGGGTTTGAGGTCCGAAAACGCCAATCTAAAAGGAACAGTCAAAACCCTAAGACGCAGTCTAGATAAGTGTTTTTAAGGAGGGAATGGAAATGCAAACACTTACAAATGTTTACGAATACTACTGCAGATTGTCTGAGCCACCAATTACGGTAACTGAGTTTCATTCCCATTCTGAATTTTCGCCGGTTGCAACTTGCGCGATCGTAATTGACACCACTTTTAAAAGGTTTTAATCATAAACCGATAAGACTCCCACCAAACAGAAGCCGAAAAAAAAACCTCTTGAATGTTAAGATAGAGTAGTCGATATGGCCGCGTGGTCAGTAATAAAATGTACAGGCAAGTTAATTTTTCGGTCAGCAAATCATAACAACACGTATCTTTAAGTGTCATACACTATCGAGAGTTTCTAAACATACCTTATTGATAGGAGTTCTAGTCGGATATTTTTACTTTGTATTCTTTGTTTCCATACTCTATCATGTGAAATCCGTGAGTTACATTTGACTAATTTCAATTGTCACCTTTTCATAATTTCAGTATTTGTAAAAGGAAGGAACATCCAATTGAAAAAGGACGTGTTGAGGCTCCAAATCAACTCAAAAAGTGTCAAAACAAACTTACGTCTACTGAAAAAAAAGAAAAACAAGTCAGCAACAAGTTAAGAGGGACAAGATCTGCTTCCTCAAAACTGAAAAAGAAATTGCAGGGGAACAATGAGTTTGTCAAAAAGGGATATTCTCTTGTGGAGACATTTGCACATGGTAACAATGGATACAACCAAAGAACTTTGATGTTTATGGCTTGTGTCAGATACATGCAACATGCATCTTTGTTATCTTATCAAAAGACACCTGTAGCATTACATCTGATTTTCAATATTTTGTTTGATTGTAGCCCCCCCCCCCACAAACTTTGTTGTCTCCCCAAGTACACTTTCTGACTGGAATGTTCTCTTAGGTAAAGCTGACAAACTAATTTTACACGAGTGCTTCTCAAATTCCAAGTATGATTTTCATCTCTGGAGCGATGACTCCCACAAAGGAGGAGAAGAGAGGCACACAGTGGGTGTTCACACCTGGTGCCCTAGAGAGAGCAAGCCCCAAGCTTATGTCCTAGAAAACGGCCTTACAGCAAGCGGGTCTGGAAAACACCAGTCTGATGTGGATTATCATGTTGTAAAAAATGAATATGACATCACCAATGTTTCGGGGTTGGTTGGGGACAATGCCTCTACCCAAAAGGGAAAAGTAAATGGTCTCTTAGCAAACAAATCCAAAATTTTTGGAAAAGAAATGTTCTTTGTAGGATGCTACCCACATATACTAGACATTATGCTGAGAAGAATGTGCCAGGCTGGGTTTGGAGCAAAGGGTGACATGAGTAACCCCCATGTTTTACAATTGCTATATAAAATATCTTGGCTCCATCATGAGCGTCCAAGCCAATACAAAGTTATGTATGTTTCTCTTGGTATTCTTAGTAAAGAGCCACCCCTTCCTCAGACATTCATTGACACAAGGTGGACATATTATCATGAGACTCTCCAGTGGTATCTTAAGTATGGAAAAGCTTGTCTACAGCTTGCCGAGCGTCTCCTTCAAAGATTGCCAAAATCAGATAGCCACCACACTATTTGGCAAGATGTCATTAAGATGAGCTCAAGTCCTATGATTCAAGTTGAAATCAAGTTTTTGTTTGAATTCCTTGACAAGTTCATCATTCCATCTCTGAACACATCCCAAGCTAGTGATGCAGAACTTGGTTTTTCCAGTGGTTACCTTGCACAGTTATGGCCAGCAACTGTTTTGGAGCACCATGAAACTTTAAGTGAAATGTTGAAGTCTCCATCAGAACATTTTCCTGTAACATCACAACAGGTAAAGATGTCATTGAAAGACCCAGCAGCTATTGACCACTTTCACAAACAAGTGCAGAGGCCAATGTTACAAGAAGCACCTAAAGTAATTAAAGATCATGGAGCAGAGTGGTTAACTTTTCCTAAGTTGTTTGGAATGGGAGCTGATCAGAGATACAAAGTCATTTCTGGCATTCGGTTTTAAAGCTTCTTGGAGTTCCAGTCAGATCTGAAAATCAAAAAGAAAAGTCAGAGAGCATTCCCTTTCATGTCCATGGACAGAACATTCTCACATTGGTCTCTAAGGACAGAGTTGGATTAATTAAATGAGCCACTTTTTGGAAATTAAAGGAACCCCAATTGCTATGTGAGATCAAAGAAATGGCCCTATCACAACAGAGCTCACTCATAAGTAAAGAAGCCACTCCAAACCTGTTTGAATTCTACGCCAAGCACATTTTCAGTCTTCCAGTTAACAATGTTCTTGCAGAAAGACAGTTCAACCTTTCACAACTGTATCTTAATGATAACATGTCAGAGTTATCAAAACAGGCTTCAATCACATTTGTTGAGAACATTCTGCACAGGGGAAAAACCAACACCAGGACCACAGAAGCTGCACGTGAAGTTCATGAAGAAAGAATGAAAGAATATGCCCAGATGCTCACCACAGACCTTTTGTAAGAGGCAAGAAAGAACTTAAACAAGATTGGAGAAAACAGCACACATGGGCCACTTACAGCAAAGGATGTTTACCCTAAAGCTTGGATAGAAAAGAAAGTAAACAATGACTTGCCAGATATGATTCAGTCACTAAAAGCTGATGGTCGCAAACTTAAACTTCAATGGAAAGCTTCTGCCAAGGGAACATCTGCACTGGAGGGAGAAAGGTCATTCAGCCCAACAGTAATTGCAGCTCTAAGCGCTGCACTAGTATCGCAGAGGTCAGTGGTTCGAGTCCCGTACAGGCCTGATTTTTTTCAGGTCTGAATTTCGCTATTGCTTAAATAGCGCTATCTACTGCGAGGATCGTGCATCATACGTATCAAATACCGCAGTTCAATATATGATTTTCATATATTTATTCTATCTCATCCTACACTATTGTTACACGCGAAGTATATATAATCAGTCTCTCAACTTTTCAAATTAGACTTTAGTAATTGACAAAATACATTTTACCGCAGCGGCTGTGGTTACTTCTCGATACATTACCCTTCCACAAAGAATAACAGGCGAACAAACAAATTTTGAAGAGTACCTCATTTTTAGGAGTTTCCGAGATCTTGCGGCAGTCGCATCTTTCGAAATAGCATCCGGGAATACCTTCCCTTGAGCAAACCTACCCGCAGCAACATGTGTTTTCTCCGTCACTCTTTTTCGATTTAAAAAAAAGTCATGAAGTCGTTACGTGTATATAGGTAAGTGCGGAATAAAACTTATAGCGTCGCATTTCTCTGTGCATAAGATGAGATGAAAAGGAAAGAAGTACGGCTTTATTTATGTCTATTTGCAACTTAGCTAATAACTCATCTAATAACCCATTCAAATTCAAAACGCGCACGTTCCATCGTGCACGCTGATGCATGACATCTGCATATACACTGAAGCTTGTGGAGGGACTTTCTCTCTGTAAACATTATCAAATTAAACTACCGCCCGGCTGATGTGTACTCTGTGGGTTCATCGAGATATGAAGCTCTTGGGAACCTTAGCTAGCGATGCTCTTGGGTAAACTTCAGAATACCCAGTCACTTAGTCTGCGTCTTCAAGTTGCTACTCTCGCAGTTGGAAGTCGCCAAATTCAGTAGTCATTGTGCATTTCGGCCTCGCTGGCGAGTGAGTCGACACATTCAAATATATACTTTTCGTTCTTAAACCGAAATTCAAATTGCAATCAACTATCATATCTGAATTCCTCGTTCTTCAAGCGGAATTCAAAATGAAATCGCGGAGTAAGTCATACATTAGGATAAGGTATCCCCCAGTCGAGAAAATGAAATAAAGCACGCATAAAAATGAGCGCGGGACTGCGTGAGCACTAGTTTAACTGCCCTCTCTTTTCATTATCATTCGACCTCGGGAACACTGGAATGCGGGAGCACTAGTTGAAATGCCCTCTCTTTTAACATTAGTCTTCGACTGCGGGAACGCGGGAGCAATCGATTCATAATGGTCAAAAGTGGCCGGGTATTCTGAAGTTGCTGCATGCTCTTAGCTGCGCATCTAACAACTCTTACGCATCTTTCATGCTCTCCAAACTCCCGCGTACTTCACATGTCGATGAGCGTACGCTGACGCATGAACTAATCGTTGATTTTATTCACCAACAAATTAAAAGAGGCATCCAAATCATTGCATCGTTTTCTATTCAAAAATATTACAAAAATTAGACTGACTTGTTCGCCAGGAAAACGCTTTGATTACCCAGTGAATATTAAAGATTCTATCAACTCTTGCACAAGCGATATAAACTGACCAATTAAATGGTCAGCTCACTGTACACTCCGAACGCTGGATGTCAATATTAGATATTACAGTACAACCATTTGGATCTTTAATAGAAGGGCAATGGAGTTTAAAGTTTAATTTCAAACCTCTCTGCATTTGAAACACAGTGATTCCCGATCAGCCGCTCAGAAACCAAAACAAAACGCTCAGAACTACGTAAGGAATTTTGAATGGAACAGAGCTGCCTTTGTCAATCCACTCCGGCCTCATATGAGTTCTTAAGAATTTCCACTCTACAACAGTGTTTTCCCGATTAAAGAAAAACATATATAGTTGAGATTTAACTAAGTCCTCATCCCCTGTGAGGAAGGGGGGAGGGGGTTTGTGTGGTTGTGTTCCTCCCCCAGGCTCTGTGATATTCTTACGATACACCTTTCATTGGCAGTTAGCTGGCAGTCAAATTTCTATAGTCTACTATTTATAATCTGTTGGCGACAAATGATACCCCTCCGTTCCCCTGAAAACTATCTGTTCCCCCCCTAAAGAAAAGGTCCTCCAACCCTCTCCCCCTACCCGAAGATAATAATCATTGGTCCCTTATCTGAGATTAATACACATTAGAATCGACTGGCGAGCCAACGAGCCACTTCAATAACCCTTATCGCATTTGTGTCTGCAATGCAAAGGGTCCGCGGAGTTACAGTTTCAGGACGAGGCTATCGGGTCAACGTTTCTCGAGAAACATCAGAAACACTCCATGTCTAACCATATAATTCTGGAATCTGCATATTTTTCTGCTGAGGAAAAGGTTAAAATTCTTAGTCCTGACATCACGAAAGGAAGATTGAAAGAATGGCTTTCATTTCGGAAAGGAACGGAAAAATTTTGTCGCGTTTGTTCATGACTACGGTTGTTTTTCCTTTGTTGGCCTTTTTAAGGTTTAACTCAGAGTCACGTTTCAAGGCCCTCAGCGCCTTGCGTTCGGCCGGAGGCAAATTATCTTTTCGCTTTGTAATTTCTATTTCTGAAAGGTCGCTTTTAACCTCTTCTAAATAGCTTTCAAGGGCTACTGATTATTGTACTGGTGGTATCCATGTAGATTTGACGTGGCAGGGATGGGTTTTTTTGTCCTCCCCTCGGAATATGTAAATCAGACGCATTCTCCTTGCGAACTGATCAAAGTCACATGATAGTTGTTGTCTGATCTGTTTTTGTTTTGTAGCGGGTGTTGGAATGAATTTGAGCCCTTTTGCTAGTAAATTAATCTGTTCGTTTGTAAGTTCTTTATTTAAGAGGTTTTTTATGTCCCTGAACAGAGGTCAGTGGTTCGAATCCCGTACAGGCCTGATTTTTTCCAGGTCTGATTTTCGCTATTGCTTAAATAGCGCTATCTACTGCGAGGATCGTGCATCATACGTATCTAATACCGCAGTTCAAAATATATGAACTTCATATATTTCATTGTATCTAAATTACCACTTTCACGGGTTTATTACGAATCAACTTAACGGCCTGCTCCCATTTGGCTTGTTAGCTCAATTAGTAGAGCGCTGCACTAGTATCGCAGAGGTCAGTGGTTCGAATCCCGTACAGGCCTGATCTTTTTCAGGTCTGATTTTCGCTATTGCTGAAATAGCGCTATCTACTGCGAGGATCGTGCATCATGTTTCTATTTTCTTCATTAAATGACGAAATTTTCTGGTCGTCAAGCGGTTTTTTCTTCGTTCTATTCATCTAATGAACTTGGACCTATCTTTGCCAGCCATTCTGACTCTTCGTCGTCGGAAATATGATTCAAATTGTTCGCCACTTTTTTTTTTTTTTTTTTTTTTCATAACTACAATCCAATTCTTCGCTTGCGCGATGCGAGAAAACCTGTTTAACCGGTACTACAATAGCAACCTCGTTCCCAGGGTCTCTCATCTTCCCGCCCCCTGGAGCGAGCGAGGAGAGGTCGACATTAGATGACATAAGGTGAAGTAGACCCGAATGATTAGCATTTTCCGATCATGGTTGTGACGTCATCTTCCGACCGCACTGTAAACTTCGGAAATTAACATGGCGGCGTAAGTGTGAAACCAGTAGTTCGTGTTGCGCACGATTGCAGACCATTGCAGATGATTGCAGGCTGTAAGGTTAGACTAGGCCACGCATCTTTTTAGCGTACGGAGTTGCAGACTAATAAGCAACTCGCTGGACAAGCAGAAGAATGTTTCCGGACCTAATTACTTAAATGAAGGACTCTATGCTACCTCACCCGATGTTACTTTTCAGTACTACAGGACAATGTATAAGTACATAACATAGGGTGAGGATTACTCGTAATGTCTGAAGCAATAAGATAAAACCAAGCCATACTTTTTTTCACGTTGAAAGAGGGTGTTAGTAATGAAGTCCTTAAAAGTAACATATTAAAAGGAAGCAACTTTAAGCGAAGTCACATTTATTCATGATTATGTGCTTGGGCTATGTGTACTTTAAAATCAACTACTATCCTTACTATCCCATCGAAGGCAAACATCAGAACCAATATAAAATAGAATTGCGAATGTTGCAAGTAACTTTGAGGTTTACCGTTTTACGCCGTACGAAAAGCCAGCTATACATATAAAAAGGCTATAAATGAAGAAGAGTAACCTTCCCATCTCCTCGCCCCCAGTCTTGATGGTTTCGCCAGTTAAACTTTAACTCCCCTCTTCCGATGAGCTGCCAGTTCAAGCGGGAAAATCTGGCGGGAGAATTGAATGTGGTATCTATGTTTACAATGGAAGAAGCGAAAGAATCTTCTTTTTCCGTGGAAATTTGCGAAACATTCGGCTACGTTCAGTCTTTGGATCATGCCAAAAAGATGATTTCAAAATATGAAACGACGAACACCGTAAAATTTTCCAGTTACAAGGCTGATAAGGACTTTGGAAATCATGGTGTATACTATTGAAGTTGATCATTCACTAAAACAACTACACTTAACCAGGAACGTAGTTTTTTCATACAGAAACATAAACTTCCATCTTCATTTAAGAATTTCATCATCCACTCAATAGAATAGCTTCTGCTATTTGAACATACACAATCTTCATCATTATTTTTGCTTTCATTCCTCAGTTGGTTTTATAACCAACTGTATTTCATCTCTCTTTGTAAATAAGTATGTGTGCATTCAGAATAAAACTAATAATCTCTTTCAACAATAAATTGCAACATTAAGATTTGAAGCACAGCCAAGATGAGACATATTAAAATACAATAAAAATGTTCTTTCTCAGTACTTAATATTAAAATTTACAACTCACTGCAGATTGAAAAAGATACAAAACATGAAAGATCAAAAGCATCAAAACGATTGAGAGATGAGCGGAGAATTTACATAGAGTTTCCTACTGAGACTGACGATGCACATCATCTTAAGGGAGAGGTAAGATAATAGAAGGAGAGGGTATGAAGTCCACCTGCAACTGCCAGTACCAGTCAATGTTTGGTTAATCAGAAAAACAAAATTACGCTTTCATTCTGGTATTTAAGAAGGTTTCTTGTTGGAGGTACGACACTTCTCTCTGTTTTAACTTAAGCAGAACATGCCTTAAGAGAAATTAATATCTTAACACATATTATTCTCATTTCATTCCAGGGGAGCAGCCTATCTCAGCCGGTGGGTGACAGGATCATCAGACAAATTGTAAACCTTGTCAGTGAGGGAGTGAAAGACACCCATGAAATGTGGAGACACCTGAATGTCTACATAAAAAATGAAATATTAGCAAAGGATGAAATCCAACCATCTCCCTCAAACCGTAGGTTTTACCCTAAGCTGAGTGATATAAGGAGCCACATGTAACGAGCTACCATAAAGCACAGATTCTCAAAAATTGATCAAGAGAATGTGGCAGAAAAAGTTATCCAGTGGAAAGTATCTAGCCCGGAGGACTTCATCTACTTCCAGCCATGTGGAGATGTCTCTTCAGCCACAACAGATGGAGAAGACCACACTACAGAACAGGATCCCAGCACCCTTCTGTTTGTCCATCAAAGTGCCTGGTAGCGCAGACTCCTGAAAAGATATGGCAACATTTGTCTACTGGATGCCACATACAAAACTACCCGTTATGCTTTACCTCTGTTTTTCCTTGTGGTGCACACAAATGGTGACTACCAGGTGGTTGGATCATTTGTGGTGCAATTCAAACAGCATTCTGATAAAAATCAAACTGGGCTTAGTTGTCATTTGCTTTCGCAAATGCAAAACCTGATCGAAGTGTGGATGATGAATGGTAGATATCTAAAATTTATCTAATTGAACTTTTCCAATGTCACCAGTTTTGAGAGTTTCAATTACAGTATTTGTGAGCTCCAATGAAGCATGCAACAGTATATTTGCTAACAATTTTTTGCCAAAACCTAAACAACAAATGAATTATCTGACTTGTGAAAAAAATTTATTTTGGCTGGGAAAATCTGACATAGCACTCACTAGTCAGTAAGCTAGGCCAGAGTATATCGTAAATATTGAGATACCTTTAAAGTTTTGATGAGCCAACTGCACCATGTTATTAACAAAACAGTATGCAGTGTCATATATATATACTGTACATGCGTGACATATTCTGTGATGAATACGCTTTACAAGTAAGAATTTCTGTGTTTATTCAATGATGAAACAGGATCATGTTCCTATGGAAGAATGTTATTATGTTGTAACAAGAATTTTCACTTGAGCTGTTTACTTGGAATAAGGTTTGTTCTAGTCTGCATGCAGACATTTTTGTGTTTTCTTTGTTTCAGTTTTTCCACACTAAGACTTCTCACCAGTACAATCACAACAACAAATGGCGCACATGAAGTACTTGTCACCTAGCTTCTCACACCATTTTGTCCGTAAGGTCTCATGTGTGGGGTAAGTTGATTTTAAAAATATCGCACACCAGAAGATTTCAGTTCTTATTATATGACTGAGGAAATTACCTCTTTGTGATTGACTGATAGCAGGCGAATTTATCGCTAATTCTTATTTTGAACTGCATTGCTAATGAATGCAAGCATGTTTGTAATTTTCTCAGTCATATAATAAATGAGTAATCGTAACAGAAAGCTATAACGATTAAGGATTTACACTACTTGCAATATTTGAAAATTCTTTCAAATTGCACTCGCTTAAAAGCTCATGCAATTTTGAGAGAATACTTAAATTATCACTTGTAGTGTAAATCATTAATTGCATTATGTAACATTCACATTCATACAATTATCAAATGAATACAACATCCATACCCCAGAGACATAACAATCAGTTAGATTCAAGGTTGCCCAGAGGGCATACAATCAAGGTGAAGAGGTAATGATTTGATTGGTACATAACTTGCTCTGAATTTGTTGCTCTTAACCAATTCTTCAAAAAATGTTCTTCAAGTAATTAATATTATTAAGATAAATGTAAGATTGTAAAATTGACGGACGTTTTGGCATAGAAAAATAACACTAATATTGCATAAAGTTCCATCCCTTAAACAAAGAAGGCCAAAAACAGAGTGTATATGATAGACACCGAACTACATAACTTAGAATTCTCAAAATAATAACAATAATCCTCACCCTATGTTATGACTGTCCTGTGCAAAAGATCTAAATAACATCGGGTGAGGTAGCTCGAGAATAGGTCGGCTCGTGAGTTCCTCCGGAAACATCCATGTGCTTGTCCCGCGAACTGCTTATTAGACTACAAACGTAAACCAAAACGATGCGTGGCCTGGTCTGATCTTACAGCCTACAATCGCCCGCAACATACTGGTTTCACACTTATGTCGCCATGTTAATTTCCGAAGTTTACTGTGCGATCGGGAGATGACGTCACTAGTTCACCCCATGTTTTCCAATGCCGACCACGAGGAGAGACTCTGGTTTAGGCTGGTCACTTGTTTAGAGAGCAAAAAAATTCCTTAGGGACGAGTCGTTTGTTTGCTCGATTTTTGCCTCACATCCTTTGTCATCTTCAAATCGACGCTATCGTTGTTCAGGTCGCCACGTTTTATAGCAGCCTTCAAGTCACGGCATAACTACAGAATACAGGGCCACTTTTCTAGTTATTCTAATAGCCCTTATCGCATTTACCCACTGTACGAGAGCTCAGCGGACTTTGAAGCTTCGAAACGAGGCTGTCGGGTCACACGGGTAAAACTTTCAAGTAAAATCGAAGCAAACGGCTGCGTTTGGAGGCATTTTTAT